>NC_091825.1:143406969-143571969 GCF_038994185.2 Dermacentor albipictus | reverse complement strand
TCCGTTTAATTAAACGTTCAGTCACGATAAGTAGCCAAGTTAGCAGAAATTATTTTGCAAAGGCAGGGTGGTTTTGTGCTGCGGGATATTGTATTTGTCGAAGTTATAGGTTTTAAGACCCGCGTTCAGAAACGGGGCGGAGGCTAATTAGCTAAGTGTGAGGCATGGTGGGAATCGACACCGGTGGGTGTAGAACAAACGTGCGGAACGGCCAAGTGAGAGAGTTTTTGGATCGATACCGAAATAAACCCTTCTGCCCGCGTGGTACACGTAACTCATTCCTTGTACGACGGGAAGAATTCTAACGAAGTCTACCCGCCGTGGTTGCTCAGTGGCTATGGTGTTGGGCTGCTCAGCACGAGGTCGCCGGATCGAATCCCGGCCACGGCGGCCGCATTTCGATGGGGGCGAAATGCGAAAACACCCGTGTGCTTAGATTTAGGTGCACGTTAAAGAACCCCAGGTGGTCAAAATTTCCGGAGTCCTCCACTACGATGTGCCTCATAATCAGAAAGTGGTTTTGGCACGTAAAACCCCAAATATTATTATTACTAACGAAGTCTTTCCACTGTTTTACAGAAGGAACGCATTAGAAACGTTCAGCCTTCACAAACAACCTCCCGATGGAATAAGCTTTGTTTTAACTTGGGTAGGCTGGACGCCCGTTAAACCTATTGCATTTTTGGCGTAGAGAATACTTGGAAAAGCCAAAAAATGCACTTTTAACTCAGAGCGGCAAAACAACACTTACATTTCAGAGGTTATTCCCCAAGATAGGCATTAAAGCGCAGTGGACTAAAACAGCAACAGAGTTTAGCCTTAAAACTTGCATTACCATACTGACACGTAAAAATGTGCAAGATTTATCAGCGATCCTTCTGCAACGTCCACGAAGACGTGCAGCAGCATCCCTAGCTGGTTTAAAAGTTTGTTTGCTACTTATGCAAGCCAAGGCTGAAACAATGGCTGGATGGACATCGACACGTGGTTAGTAGGTGGAAGGATTACTTTATTTACTTTTTTAAAAATTTTATCTCTCACCTTTGCAATCAATACAACGTAGTCACAACAGCGCAGAATCGTTCATGGCTCAATGTCGGGCTTCATTAATGATTTCAGTAGCCAGGTCGCTTGTCTCCACACTTGAGAGCATTGGTATTTATAAAAAAAAGTGGACGGTACCCGGAGACGTGAATTGTAACTACGGCACCCGCGTTCAGAGAAGAGGAGAGCCCCATCCAAGCTATCCCCAGCTTTTCTTTTTTTTAATGTAAACTTTAATTATATATTCTGAAGGACATGCGCCTAGTTTATATTCATGCTGCTTGCTCCAGAGCTGAGCTACTAGCAGGTTAAGCATGCCCACAACATGTCAGCAGAGATCACATTTCCTTGAAAAGCTCACGCTATGTCTACGAGGGAATCGGTTCTAAAAGTCAATGATAGACGTAAGCAACTATGCGGGCATGGCCAATCATTTAACTGCAGCAGACGCCGTCATGACATCGTGTTTGTTATAGGCGAACGCGTCATGTCGTTTCCTCTGTGCACAAAGCCACAGATTGAGAAAAGAAAATATGCCCGTTCTTTCTAGTTGTCTTTTTTTTTTATTTAGTGCGAAGTGCATCGCTTTTGTGATGAATGACGTGTCGTCCTTAGCAAAGGAGTGTCTATGTCGGAATGGGGAGGAAGGTGGGGGAGAGAGGTCAGTGCCAGATATTAAAAATAATAAGAAAGGGGAAAAGGAAGATACTAACTAAAGCGAACGTAACCAGGCTGGAGGCAAATGAATGTTCCTCCCTCGGAAGGGGTACGTAGCGCGCTTTCTTGATACACGAATCGGCGAGAGGGTGAATTTATCACTTGCTTTGTACTTGCATTTTTATTTATTTATTTCACAACACGTCGCCAGCGCCAAGAGGGCAGTCGAAGCCAGAGGGTTCCTGGACTAAGGAGCCTTCCCACCTTAGGTTTATACCCGTCCTCGCTCGGGACACTGTTTCCTACAATAAACGTTTCTTTCTCTCTCTCTCGCATATTGTAGATGACAACGGGGTTGGAGTTCTGTGAAGAATTAGGTTGCTTTAAATCACTCACATAAAGAAAGAAAATAAAGATAAATAGACCGTATAGTCGATGTAGTAGAATAAAATGAAGTAAAGAAACATTGCGACGGGGTGAAATTACCAGATTTCAGACCGGAGTACGCCACTTCAGTTTCACTTCGCAGTGAACATGTAATCAATCTATAATGTGCTGCGGAAGGATAACAATCGCGAAATATCGTCGAGGAATATGCATGAGGAAAAAAAATTTGGCACGGGATTTATTTACTATTTTATTTTTTCTTAATTTCTTGGCATTTTGAAAACGGCTTAGCTGTAAAAGTAAAGCAGTTAGCCTTCTCTAAGGAGAGTAGAAATCCTTGTAGCCGAACGATTTTATCCTGCTTTCGGATACAATGTGGCATAATCATACTATGTACGTATTCGCAAGAGGCGTGGGCTCCGGATGACGTCCAATATTCTCAAGCGAATTCAGTAGACTTGCATTCATCACTTTGTCTGATGGACTTCTTATTTCGTGTTGTATAGAATATAATTAAATTTAACGACATTATATAACGATGATAAGGCGATATATAACAACTATACTCTGTTCCATACATAGCAGTCCATGCTGTAGAGTCTAGATAAACGTCTTGCAGTGGCTTCGTTCGCATTTGGATATAGTTCGACGTTTTACTGACCTTGCGCGACTGGTTTTTTACGTAGGCTCAGTATTGAATCAGACAAGTTTTAACACTTAGAAGCGAACACAGTCTGGTATACCCAAGCTAATGCGTGGTTTATATCCTTTTTATTTATGTTGTTCTTCACGGGTATTTTATTTGCAAGCCATCGCTAGGAGACTCACGTGCATGCTCGCGCGAGGAAACGCTGTTGGCGTGCAGCTAAGCACAGACGGAACGCGCGGAGTGATAACTTTTCTTGAACGAACTCCTTTCGTAGCTTCCACAGCGTACGTATTTGTATAGAACGCAGTATATGTGGCTTTTACTGCCTTCTTAAGTTGGGGAGCTCGTGCGGCGCGTATTGTGTAAAAAAGAAATTAAGGAAAAGTAAGCAGATATAGAATAAAATATAGCGTAGGATATATCAATCACGTAGACGTATAGGTAACAGTATTTTCTCGTAGACGTCACAAAGTGAGAACGAAAATTTGTGCACTCTTGCGTTTAATCATCCGGGCAGACACAAGGACTGTTTCGAGTCGTTCGTTATCTTCATTTGTGCACTATAATCCTTTAATACCCCCCCCCCCCTTCCCGTGGTTGCTTAGCAGCTGTGGTATTGGGCTACTAAGCACGAGGCTCGCGAGATCCAATCCCGGCCTAGGCGGCCGCATTTCGCTGTGGGCGAAATGCACAAACGAAAAAAGAACGCCCGTCTCCCTTACATTGGAGGCACGTTAAAGACCCCCTGGTGGTCAAAATTATTCCGAAGTCCCCCACTACGTCGTGCCTCATAATCAAATCGCAGTATTGGCGCGTAAAACCCCAGAATTCAATTCAACTCAATTCTTCAAGTAAACTTTCTCGCTGCAAACAGAACAGAAACGAAGTGGCTGAGCTGACTTCCGCCACACTTTTTTTAGAGCAATCCGTTTGTGGGAGAACAGAATAGAAAGGCAGGCGCATAAATGCGGGATGGAAATGTGCACGGCGAGGAACAATATTTACGAGTGAATAGTCAGAGCGTCGGCCAAAAACGTCATCTCGCGCCTGGCAGCAAAGACAAACCAAGTCCGTAGCGCGGCAGCTGCGGTTGTACTTCATTGTGTGCTTCTTTGCTTTTTTTTATTTTTCTTTATGAGAGCCCTGTCAATGAACACGGCCTAGGAGTGGCCCACACCAGCTGCGGCTGATGGCGTCCATCTAGCGGTGACTGGCTTTTCCCTGCAGTACATATAGTTAAGCTACCTCTCATGCCGAGCCTAACTGGTGGTGTTAATGCTTGGTAGGCAGGTCCAAAAGATGTTAGCCTTTTTTTTCGTGTATGAGTTTTGGCTATCAGATTGTTATTTTTTAAATGAAAATTGGGTTCTGAGAAATCCCAGAAGATGGAGAAAGTATTATGAAAAGGATAAATTGGGGAAAGGGGGGGGGGGGTTGCACACGAATGTTGCTCGCAGTGACAAATGAAACCCATACGGGATTCTCAAAACAAACGCTTCACAGCTGAAAAAAAAAGTTCGTCCTAGTCCGTGATTCGAACCCGAGACTCAAATTCAGGATTCGAATTTTGATTCTAACTCGGGATTCCAACCCAAAAGTCTCGGAAAGATATTAGTCCCGGGTTCGGATCCCGGACCAGGACGAATTTTTTTTTCAACTACGAAGCGTCCTTTCCGACAAACCCGTACGGGTTTTCTTTATGGCTTTGTGCAAGATTCGGTGGAGGACAGTTTTTCCATTTCATGTTTTATTTTATACATTTCTGTGTTCAGCCTATGCTGCTTACATATACGAGAGCTGAATAGAGGATAGCAAGCCGCAAAACTGTTTCTCGCTGCTACCTGTGCAGGCCGGGAGGCCGCCAGAGTGGGTGCTCGCAAAAACGCCCCGAGCACAATAATAGAACGAATCAGCATGTAGTTAAAAGGTAATGAAGCGCGCATGGACACACGTTTTCCAGCCATCAAGTCAGTAAAGTGATAGCAAGACTTGTGGTTGTCGACTTCGTGGTCAAGGTGTTAAGGTAGGGTAAGCGTTAACACTTGTCCTTCTTTCTGAGTATTACACGTAAGAATAAGAAGTTAAACTTTATGTAGTACCCCGCGCCTCTAGTACTCATGCTCGAGCCGAAAATGAAGCAAGGGACAAAACAACCTGAGCCACAACCTGAGCTGAGCAGACGACGCCAAGCACAGTGAACTCAGCGATGCGTTGGATAAGTGGGCGTGCACGTGGGGCTTGGTTATTTGCTTCCCGAAGTCCAATCTCGCACGCGCGATAGAACCGGGCCGGGATCGGCAAACAAACCAATCAACAGAGACGGCAGGCCGTCATGTCGGCTATTCTGTTTGGCAGCCACGATATTTTCTAGGATAGTTCCTGGGGAGTAAAATAGAAAAAAGAAAAAGAAGCCAGAATTAATAATGTTAGCCGAGAAAGTCGAGCCGTAGTTCAAGGAAAAAAGGGCTGCGAGAAGTGTACAACCTGGGTGGACTGGGAAAAAAAAAACAGTTCTTCGTTATAATGTCGAGAGAATGTGAAGGTTTATAGTGCATGGCGCCGCGCGCAAGCGCATATCTAAATTTTACGTACTTTTTTCTTGCTACCACAGAACTGCAGCCACCAAGTTCACATTGATTGATTGATTGAATGGTCGATTGGGTTATGCTGTGACGTAAATCAGTGCATATGTTTCCGGTTACAGAGCCTCCCTTGCTATTAGAGGATGCCACCTAGGCGAGTGAGAAAAGCAAGGAAAGGCGCAGGAAGCTTAACCAGACATACGCCCGGTTTGCTACCCTGCACTGGGCTGCGCGCCACGAGACGATGGCCTTATCAGCTGCTGAGCGAGCAGAACGGACCCCTATGATGTAGGATCGGTGACGAAACCGAAGCACTGGAAATCTCAGAATGATAACTGCACTTTGTAAATAAAGGTGTCCATCAATCTTTGTTCGCTACATTGCCAGATTGCTATTCGCATTAACGTCGACAGTCATCGTATAGGGGTTCTAACGACATTTTTTCGGCCTCTCATTTTTCCAAGCAACGCAACTCTGCTGAGGACTTGTGGTTGCACAGCCACCCAGCCAGCCATCTAATCAATCAATCAATCAATCAATCAATCAATCAATCAATCAATCAATCAATCAATCAATCAATCAATCAATCAATCAATCAATCAATCAATCAATCAATCAATCAATCAATCAATTTCATTCACCCATTTCTCAATTTATTTATTTACTTAGTTATAAATACATGGACTGCATTCCGGAAGACGCGATAGTTCTTTACGACATTCCTTACATGTAAAATCCTTTGCGTCATGAAACCTTATTAATCATCATCTTACGTATAAATGTGGATCATCTTAACAGTCCTGTGATCATCTTAACAGTCCTCTCCTTGCTTTAGGAATACTTATGCCTCAGGTGTGTCACTTCGTTCTGAATTGCTAGCCGCAGTTACATCCCACGTGTGGGTGCTGGCGAGCGTACACAGAGAGTGAGAGAAAGTTGAATAATATCTGGACGGCCAAACCTAGAGACAGGCAACTCCAGGTGATATGGTGAGGGATGAAAGAAGCTGAGGGAGAGAAAAGCAAGAACAAAGGACATACGCTAACCTATTCACGCGCACAAAATGCACTATCACAAAAGTTGTTTACAGAGTCTTATTGAAGCCTGTACCCAGAAGGAATGCAATCAGCCCTTTATGAGACGGAGTTGAGATTCCTAACTTTGTCACGGTCTACGACCGTCTCGCAGCTCAAGTCCCATTTCAGATCGGATTTTTAAGAGTGTTTCTTAATACAGCCCTTGAAATTGTAAAGCGACTGCAAGTCCAAATTAGATAATCTAAGTCTTCGTCAACACCGGCACGGGAGACACAATGGCGCGCCGGTCAAATGAATATTAAGTACGGTGTCTTGTGTAAGTGACAATCAAGCGAATACTATCCAGACGTGTTCAATGACGTCTTTCAAGACTACGTGGCTTACGACAGTTGCACTTGGGATCGAAACAATTAAGCGCACCCTATTGCCCCTCTGCCTCACTCCACAGGCTACGCTGAGAACGGCATACAACGATTGACACCAGTCCTACTGCGTCACTTCCTGAAAATGGCACCAAAGACAATTTAGAGGAGTCTTTGTGTGGGCGTAGTTTCGGCCGCAAATTCTGCTGTGACCTACCCTGTTACGCCACAATGGGCGGGCAACAACTGATGCACATGCCTGTGATATGCACTGCAGGCAATTCAGTGTAAGTAGTTTTTAATGCAGGTGACTAGTTGCTCTTTTCAGACACGGTGGCCTCAGGCATTGCAGGGCTGCCCACGAACCGCTAAAATTCGCTCATCTACTCATGAGCCGGGTGCTGCAAAATATAAGTGAACGCTGTTCGCTTTGCAGCCAGCTTGTCAGCCATTGTACTTGTCCTGGCGGAGCGTTTCTGTATAAATCGAGAATATTCTCCTTTCCTTATTTTTTAGTCGTCCTTGCCAAACGAATATAACGCCCCTTCTACGCAAAAAAAGGAGCTACGAAGAAAGAAAGAAACAACAAATAATCAACGCCTCTCAACGACCCAATTCCTGCGGTTGCGTGAAACGCAGCTCTGGGGTAGCGCGAAAACGCGATCGTCTTTTCTGCCCTGCTCCCATCCAAGGTTTGGAGAAAAATTGCCTAATTTAGCCGCGAGAGACAGCGGCATCCAACGCGCGTGCGGATATGTAACCCTGTGGTTAAAAGAAAAAAAAAAGAGCTCATTTACAGGATTCGATTATCTCACGCATCACGGCGCCTCGATGATCACGCGAATTTGTCGAGCTTGCAGATTTCGAAGGAAGACGCGGGTTTCCTTCTTTGAACATATATTTATCTGTCACGTTACCTCTATGTTGGTTCGCGAATGTGGATTAGATGAATAACCGCCAGACATCATTTTCGAAAAATATATGTTTTTGTGTGTGAACTTGTGTGTGAATTTCGCCACATTTTGAATTAGAAACGTGGCTTGCCCTGGCGTTTTTACCCCTCCCTTATTTTTTTATTGTTTCGTTGTCAGCCCATTCTTCCTGTGCCATTTATAATTCTTTTTTTCCCTCCAATTGTCTCGTTTCATTACCGTGGTCGTTGCTGTAAAGTACCCGTACTTTCGTATAGAGAGTATTTCGATCAGTTTACTTCATTTAAACTCGTAATCAAACCATGTATTGTGATCAACAAGCCTCCTGCAGGACTGGCCACAAAGCAGCCTAATATGCGCTTTAATCACACTGGCACGTACTGCTAGAAGACACATAGGACTGATAACTGAGGTCGATTTGCTGGCCCAGTTAGAAATAATCCGCCGGTTAGCTAGTAGCACATTCTAAATAAAATGTTCAGACAGAACCCATCTCGAGATCAATAGCGATGTTAATGCGATTAGCATTGAAGCGATGTAGCGATACTCCGTATTGCCACCGCCGAAACGCGGCTCGTATGAGGAGTGTACACTGCAGCCGGACGCCTCTCTCTCGCTTTCCCCTGGACACGTTGCGCCATCGATCAGCGACATACATACATACATACATACATACATACATACATACATACATACATACATACATACATACATACATACATACATACATACATACATACATACATACATACATACATACATACATACATACATACATACATACATACATACATACATACATACATACATACATACATACATACATACATACATACATACATACATACATACATACATACATACATACATACATACATACATACATACATACATACATACATACATACATACATACATACATACATACATACATACCGCAAAGTGGATTGTCTACCAACAATGCTAATCGCATCAATAATGCTGTGGTTTCGCACAGTGGTAATAGTGCGGCACCCGCCACATCGCACATTCCGTTCGTCTTCCGTGCGGATATTCCGTGCTGCGTGCGCTTTTAAAGAGCGGCCACAAGCAGGCTGCGTGCTGACTCCAAATTTCGCTGCAGAGAACACGTCGAAGCTCGTACAGAGGCACTGTAGGCTGCGAGTGCCTGCCTGCTTGCCTGCCTCAGCCAGTTCACATTAGTTTAGGCGCGCGCGTTAGCGAGTGACCGGAGACAAGTTTCCTACATCAAAAATTATCCGGACGTTCTCCGCGGCGGAAAAGAACATTCCGTTGCGGCTGCTTTCAACTTCAGATCATGCCAGTTGCCGGCATGAGCGTCGTCGTCATTGTCATACCCAGCTAGACTTGTTTCGTAAGAGGGCCCGGCGACTGACACTCCTGTGCAAACGATATACGACCACTGTTATCGAGATGCACCGCTTCGCCGACGTACGCTGCTACGCTAATCAGTGCGGGGTCGCGTGTTCGAGTGCCGAAATTGAGATTTAGGACAAGGGCTGTTCACGCACTGACTGCTCGCTGTTTTCGCAAGCTAGTCTAGGACACAACAGCTACGCTGGCCCAGGTCTTTCAGGACCTCGACCCTTCACCGCAATAAGCCGAGGCTAGATGATTCAGAGATAGCCGGAAGCACGGCTTCCTTGCGACGTACAATGAAACATATACTATACCAAACATTGTTCCTGAACGTACCGAGGGAAATGCGTAGCAATTTTATTTCGAGGCAAAGAACATAAAAATTTGTTGTCTCACGTGCCAAAACCACGCTCTGCTTATGAGGGACGTCGTATTGAGTAAATCAGTGAATCTCAATGAAATTTGATCTCACGGGCATTTTGGCATTTCTCCTCTATGGAAACGCGGCCGCCGTGGCCAGGATTTGATACCGCGACCTCGTGCTTGGCAGCGCAATGCCAATGCTACCGAGCCACCACAGTGAGTGAGGTATGGAAACTGCAGAGGTTATGGAAAATGGTACTGTGATGCTTGAAAATCAAGTTGCGCAAACCGCTTGCATCTGATGATGCATTTCAAGAAAAGTTGCCTTCACACTGGAGCTTGAATTACATACCGGTAATATAACAAACGAGAAGAAAGGGGGTTAACCGAGGCGCCCGATTTTTATTAGCCATATCATAAGAAACTAACAAACACTGACACCAAGCACAACATAGGGAAAATTAATTGTGCTTAATAAATGAAATAAAGAAACGATAAATTACTGGAAATTAGGCGCAAGCACAAGTAATTTCCCCTATGTTGTCCTTGGTGTCAGTGTTTGTTGGCTTCTTGTGATATACCGGTAATGTAGATATATAGAGGCGCACACACGCTGGCTCTGGTGGCATAAAGACGGACCAAAATGTAGAGTCCGAAAACGTCTTATGAAGTATGAATGACTGCGGCACTGTCACAATAAAACGCAAAGAAGGTGGAACATAGCCGCCTAGTCAGAATTTGGGAGAGACGAATTTTTGATTATGACACGATATTCGAGTGGTAAAGTAATATACAACAGCAATATTATTGCCTGTTCTTCACTAGAGATGCCTCACGTCATTGAGCTGTTGCCGAACATGTTTTTTAACATTCTCGCCTTGTTAGAGCCAGAGGAATGCGCTCACTCGTCGACGCCGATACGTGATCGTGTTTGGCTATGCATATGCTTCTCTACAACACGTGAAACCTGTCAAAGGTGCAGCGCGTCAATGTATTTCTAATATTTGACTCGATGCTTTCCTAAATACAGTATTAATAAAATAGCTCTGTAAAAAAATATGCATCCCCCGCACTGGGAGAATCTACGTAATCGAAGTTTTGTATGCTGTTTGCTATGATTAACGATAATTAGCGGGAGCGTTGGTGGCGAATGTGTAATTTCTTCAGCGTTTATTCCAATAAGATAGTGGTGAGTTGATGTTAAACGTCACCTTGCGTGCACCGCTGCTGTTTGCGTAGTCCATATAACAGACACGGAGAGGTGTTTCCTTGTGGCTTTGTTGTACGTCATTGTTCATAACCTCTGAGAGTGTTGAGCGTTATCATTCTCTCACTTGACACATCGCGCCGTGGCAGAAATGTTACTGTCTAATTGAATTGTGGGCTGTGCGTAATTCAATTAATTACTATTAACTTGTATGTATACATTGTATACCAACATTCGTAGTCTTCACCTCGTTTCGCTGCGTCGCGAACACGCTCCTGTTCTGCGCGACGCTCCTCTCTGGCCTGGGTGTCCTCGACGCTAAATGCATGCTTTGTAGCCATTTTGCTGGCGCGTGCTACGTGCTCCTTCTGCATACGTGGGCAGCGCGCTGTTAAGACGCCGACTTCAAGCGCTCTCTTCAGGCTATGGACGAGGGCGCCTCGAGGCGGATAGGAGGAGTGCGTGGCGGAGGGCAGGAAGAGGAAGGCGCAAAGCGTCGCGGAGGAGGAGGGTAGGTGGAGGTGTGCTGGGTTTGCCTCAACTGGCCATTGATATGTACCGCATCCGGCCATTTTTTGTATGCTATGGATCTGCTTGGATCGTCTGGCCATTAGGAGGCCGAGTGCTGGGCGAGACGAAGGGAGCAGCAACGCAAGCGGCCGCAGGCCCAGTGCGAGTCGACTGACCCCAAAGTCTTCGACAAGCGCCGGGCAACGAGCTGAACAATACTGGCAAATGACCAGTATTGCATAAGGCCAGGCACGCCCAGGACACTCTCTAAGAACGTGCCAGGCGGCATGCGCCAATGTGAAGGTGTCAGGCAAGGTGGCATAGCTAAGAATCTCTGGAACAGCGTGAAGCCCACTTTTAAGGCTTACCATGGCACTTACCAAATGCCAAATGCACTTAACGTCTTATAAATATCGAAAAACGAATATAAAACATGCAAAATAAAAATAGGCCTTAAAGAAAAGCGGCATCAATTACACATATTCAAAGCATTTCTAAAACTTTCTACGCGCAATGCACAAAAAGGGAAGAGCACCCATACGCTTGCGCGTATCCTGTTCTCACGAAGTGAAACGTCAGTGATTAATTCTTGCTTAGCTCAGTTATTCATTTCGCGCACAAGTCTGACAGTGCTCTTTAATTTCGAGGTATAATTGCCTTTGTTTTGTATAGAAATATCGTTTCGCTTTTCTGAAAACGCTTCCACGAACAATTGGATTTTTCGCTAAATGCTATTTTTCTTTTATTATTTTGGGATTGGGTGCTGTTGATGGTTTTTAACATAAAGTTGGTCCTCGGTCGATATCTAGCTCCCCCCCTCCCCCCTTCTTTTATCCTTTCGAAAGAACTCTCTGGCTATATTAGTGATATATTTCCCTTGACTTCGCCCTTGTGACTTCGAACTACCACGTTCAATCATTGATTCACTGTGCGATTGACTAATAGAGTTTTACTTCCGCAACCAGCTCAAAGCCCATGAGAGGCTGCTTAGTGGGAAGGTGCAGATTCATTTTTAGCCCCAAGAGTTCCTTCATCTACATCCCGACCTCATCAAGCGAAGCGTGTCAACGTCGCAGAAAGCTTCTACGGAAATATAAGTTTGATATTTGTAAAATTGATATATGTAAAATATTGTATATCGTAAATATATACATATAATAATATACATATTTTATAACATAATTATAATGTAAGATATAATAACAGGGTGTTATGAACATTTTTAAAAATCTTTAAAAATTGCCTGTGGCAGATATCGCGATTCTAGTTCATGACCTGGTCTACCCGAAGCGGCGGACAATACTTGCACGAAAAATTGAGATGCAAAATTGACAAATAATTAACATTCACTAATTAGGTTTTTAACTAATTATACTCTGGCATATATTGCAATTTAAAAATTGAAGTTGTGCGCCTCATGTAGTAATCGTGATTCAGGACATGCCGCGCGTCCACGTTCCACTGATTCGATAATTACTTCAAACAACTAGACACCGCGAGTTTGTGCGTGGTTTGCGCCCTGGGTCGAAACGTTCTGCAGTGTCTGGCGCATCTTATAGACGGTGGGCGGATAATGTGTCGCGCACACTGGAACACGGGATCTGACACTGGCACACTGGAACACGGGAGCAATCTGACTGTGATTCTACATGGGTGTGTCGGTGAACTACGTGTACGTCTTCACACTCGTGCGCAGAGGCCTTGTGAAAGTTATCATCGAATAAACCAGGTTACTCTACAGGACCCACACCCTTATAGCTCCTGAAGTTTTCGTCCAACACGGGAATCGTATATATCCTCGTCCAGAACAACAGCAATACCTCCTTTCCAGCTATCAATAAAGAACGTTTAAATATATATATATATATATATATATATATATATATATATATATATATATATATATATATATATATATATATATACATATATATATATATATGTATTAAGTGCCGTAGTTGTAGATTTGATGCATTCGTCTGCAACGAAACGTGGATTTGACAACGGTTAACCGAACTTTATAGTGATATAGCGTTGACTTTTTAGCCCTGTTTTCTGCAGTTTGTCTCTTAAAATGGCTTTTCCTGTCAACATAAAATCAACGTCAAAAGCGCAAAACGCACGATTTATCTTAGTAAGCTTGCTCAATGCTCCTCTGTGCGCACAGTGTCCTTTCATCAGACGATCGCGGTGTTGGTTCATTCTGATGCGCACTTCGAAAAACGCGTTGCTAAAATGAAAAACAAAATCTTCATCACAGTCGTTACGCCCATGCGCCATGGCCACAATAGAAAGTGGTCGTCGTATTGGCCATTGCAAAAATAAAGAAAAATAAAGAGAAAGCTCTGAATGAGCAAATTTGAATGCTCGAAACAGTCAATGAGCTTGGCTTCAAGAGCTGCAACTACACGGCGACAGCCTTTCAAGTCGTCGAGCGTGACCAAGATGGCGCCTCATCGTTCTACAAAGCTCGCCGATAATGACCGTGATTCCTTTGTGCGGGCTTCACGCTATGAGTTTGAAACTGCTTTTTTTTTTGTTTGCTAGTGAACCGAAAAGTACTCCAAGCTCATGCACATGAACACACGAGTAGTTTCTATGTTATGTCGTAATACTGGCTGGTACCTGCAGTCTGATGAACAGTTCATTGTCAAGTCTCATAGGCAGATATCGGCTTCTTTGAACTTGTCTGGAAAGGTTTCAGTTGCGTTTTCAAGGAACCCAGGTGACGTTACTTTGTAACTTCTCTTTCTTTTTATGACCGCGGGCGTCACAGATGACGTCGCAGTTGACGCCATCAAACACAGCGGGAACGCCGGATGGCTCGTCATGCGGTAATTTCCCGCCCAATAATTCCGGGAGCCCTCATTTAGGAGGAGCCGGCATGGAAATGTCATCACACTTATGGTCTCAGCGCCCCTCTCTCGACACTGCAGTTCGTGTTTGTTCGGCGTTGCTGCATTTCGAGGAAAACGGGCCCTCATGTTCACGCACGATGAGAAAATCAAGCAAGCGCGAAAAAGCCTGGAGACTCGTACGTGGCCCGAGGGTTCAACCCTAGGCGACTTCTCTTCTTCCCTCCCTCTCTCGCTTTTTTCTCTCTCCCCCGGGCTTCCCTTTTTCCTCTTCTTTCCGCTTGACTGCGTCTCTTGCGACATACAGAGGAATACGGCGACGATTCGAGGCGTTCGCCCAGTCCTTTTGCTGTCACCGAATTTCTCTTTCAGTTGTTGGGGGTGGCCTGGAGGCGTTCTTTACCCCAAATATATGTACTACAACTTTCTTCTTTCTTTTTTTTTTACGTAGGCTAGGGCCTGAAGGCTTAGCAGGCTGTCCGATGCCTGCTGCACGGTCGGAGTAGTATCTGCTCGTCCGGAGCAGAGCACGTCTTGCCAATCGAAGGGAAGAAACGAGAACACATAGAGAGAAAAAGAAAAAAGAACGGGAGGAGGAAAGAAGGGGTTGCGTGTAGCACGTATAATCGATTTATTATCGATCACTGCCCATCAGAGTTGCGGACGCAGGCTGACATCGGAGAGCTATTGTCGTGGAATGCTGTTTGTCTGCAACGTGCTCTTGTAGATTTTGCCAGCTCTCCCTTTGCCTAAACGGCTGTAATCCCATGTGCGCAGGGTTAGCACAAACAATGTCATCAGTTTACTTCTCTCGTACGCAAGCATTCTCGCAGTTGTACCAATTTCTTCCTTTTTTTTCAATTCGCTGAGTAACTAAGCATCTTTTATACTCATTTGTGAGGCAGTATCCTGGTACGTTCTTGGAACAACACTTGAAGCATTTTCCAAAGTTTTGCGCTTCTATTTTTCGTCGTGTCTTGTGAGAAAGTTCGTGGGACTTCCTTTTCTCCTCACGTTTTCTTTTCAATGAAAGCGAGTTAACAGGACTTCGCGATTAGTTAAAAAGCGAGGGAAAGAAATGTGGACAGCTGTTTTATTTTTGTTTTCGTCTTTCTATGCGGATAATAATCTAGTTCATCAAAACGTTTTTCAAAAAACAGATGCCTTGTCGAAGTCCATTATACATGTAGTACTATAGCAAATATTCTTTTGTTTATGCACCCGCGTGATTATTCAGCAGTATGATTAAGGTCCTTTGCTGCACCGCGTAAATACTATCCTGAAAACGCTGCTGCATAGATATCTGAAAAAAAAAATCACGATATGTCCTACCATTCGCTGGAGTCGATTCAACGCGATGATCCGGGAGCACGGGGTTTTGTTTTCCATCGTAATTGCGCTGGAAAGTCATTGTCGCAAGCCGCATTCGTCAGCCTTTAAGAGACCCCTGCACGCAGTCAGTTATTCAAGCAATTTGCATTGGGCGAAGGTTTGAAGCTGCTGATTGTTCGGGGATTCCCGAGTTCCAGGACTCAGGGGGCCGTGCCTTAATTAAGACCGGTGCTTACCGCAAAAGCACTGCAAATTTTTCTCCTGGTCGATGCTTGTCTCGTACAAGACAGCAACTGCCACGCATTCCAAAGGCGTCGACCAATAGCGGACTGGACCGAAGAAAGAAAGCGAGAATGTGCAGAGGGGAAACAGCAAACGTTAATGAAGGGGTTAGCGTAGAATGCTGTATCTCCAGTGCGCTGAACGTTGCATAATTGCTGACAGGCTGATTGACTTCGTCTCTAGAAGGTTTCAGTATGCAAATTGGAATTTATTTACGCTCTCCCAATTTTCTCTACAGAACAGCTTCGTCAACGACGGCTACGGCAAAAATGGCATTGATGACGGCAACAATAAAATAAAATAAAGGAAGTGGAACTGGAAACGACTTTTGGAATCGCAACAACAACACTATACTGGCACTTATACGTATACGTCGCTGGAGTTACGCGAAAATACCTGGCACATAAGCCAATTTAGAAACACATTACGTTGCGACAAGAGGGTAGTAACAGCATTTTCGGAATAGCTACGGTGACAGACACGCAAGACACATCTCATGCGTGTCTGCGTGTTTCGCCCAGCTTAGTGGGCTCCTTCCGCTTCCTCCAAGCCTCAGGATCTGTCCTTAGATTCAAAATTATCGCCGTTCCACGTGTATCTCCCTAATTAGTGGCCAGCTACAAGAATTCATTCATGAATCCTAAACACAAATATTGCAGCACCAACTCAAGCATTTCAAAGAATGCGATGAGATACTTTTATTGTTGGAAGAAATAACCGATACTAGGCTGTCTAAGTTTACGAGTGCCATTTTGAAGTGTATTCGCTGGACTGCAGGGACTCTAGGGAGATCCCACACGGCACTGCAGACGGGGACAGACAGACAGACAAAGAACTTTTTTTTGGTCCTGAGAAGACGATGAGTGTCCCCGTTAGGGGGCAGCGTCTGCGGGCCGCACCCACGACGGAGCCGGGAGGTTGAGACTCTCGGCGATATCGCGGGCTCTCTGGACAGCCCTGAGTTGCTCTTCCTTGGCGGAGCTGGTGACGAGCCGGAGCCAGTCTTCCTCTGAAGAGGGAGACCCTGAGCCCCCGCACAAGTCGGGGAACTGCCAGAGCATGTGCTTAAGAGTGCATCTGGGATGTCCACAGCGCGGACAGCCCGGGTTGATGCCACCTAGGAACTTTGAGCAAATAAATGGAGACGGATACGTCTCCGTCTGCAGCATCCGCAGGGTGATTGCCTGTGGTCTGTTTAGGTGTGGGTGTGGAAGTGGAAACTTCCGACGCCCTAGTTGATAGTGCCTGCAGACCTCGTTAAAAGTAAGGAGAGGGTCCCTGTGCCATTGCCACCCCCCAGCCTCCGATTGCCCACTTCCGGCGCGGCGGGTGAGATCTCGCGCCTGGGAGTGAGCAAGTTCGTTGGCGTTGGGGACGGCTTCATGAGCATCGCTGCCCATGTGACCGGGGAACCAGATTAAGTGTTTTTTGCCTGTCCAAGATGCTGCAGCGAGAACGCGAGCGGCTTCCTTGCATACCGAGCCTTTCATGAATGCTCTAACGGCAGCTCGCGAGTCTGTGAAAATAGTGGAACGGTTCGTGGTGGCCATGGCGATGGCTACAGCCACCTGTTCGGCTTTGTCGGCGTTCACATTTTGATGCGTAAGCGACGTCAGCAGCTCCCCCCGCAGCGATGTAGCCACCGAAACAAAATGATTGGAAGCAGCGTATTGCGCAGCGTCGACGAAGGCGACGGTGTCCTCAATCTTAGCCGCCAGGCTAAGGGGAGAAACATCACGTATCGCAATAGCACAGTTGTACATGGCACGTTTTTGTTACGGCAATTAACTTGGAACATTGTTCTGCTAAATGTCTTGCCTCTGCTGTGTGTGTGTGTGTGTGTTTGTGTGAGTGTGTGTGTGTGCGTGCGTGCGTGTGTGTGTGTGTGTGCATGTGTGTGTGTGTGCGTGCGTGTGTGTGTGTGTGCGTGTGTGTGTGTGTGCGTGTGTGCGTGCGTGCGTGCCTGTAACCTGGGGTGTGGAAGAAGAACTCAAGCAATAAGAAGTGAAACAGGTGAAACACAACCCACAAATACGCGCGCTCAAGAATGTCCACTAAGGCGTATATGAAGCGTCCGCGTGAAAAGTACCATGTCAGTGCAAACGTGACGCGTCACAAGTGACGGATTGCTTGGATTCAACTTTCTGTTTTTACAGTATTTAAATACATTTGTATATTTCAGCAGCAGTAGCGCCAAAACTGAGATGCTTATGTTTGTTCGGGTAGCTTAACACAAGTCCCATTATTCAGTTCCTTTCTTGAACAAAGTAGTTGCAGAGAGTACATGATCTCGATCACTCGCGTTTGGCGGCGAGAAATCCTATGGATGGAATACATCGTGAAACGTTGAAGCAACGGAGCAGGGAAGTGTATAAGCATTTACGGAGTAGCGGTAGCTCTACTCCTGTATGAATAGTATGTATTGCTGGATAAAATTCACAAGGCCAGCGGCATTGTCTTTTCCTGTGGTTAATTTCATTTCATTTATTTACTTTCAGCACCCGAAGGTATTAGACAAAGAAGTGAGCCTTGATAAAATATGTAAGTGAGTTGACGTGGTTGCAAAATAAATTATGTCATGCCGTCTAAAAAATTGCAGTGTCTGAGATGGCGGCGAGAACTAGTAAGGCGGCTCCAATCCAGACTTGTTATTGGACAAAAAGAGTCACGAAATAAGTTTGTGCTGCAAATAGAGCACATCAGCTTTGCTTAATGCTGACCTTTTGTTCCTTCAGCGCCATCGATGTAGCAACATTATGTAACACGTGGTATCATGGTAATTAATGCCTTGTTATTGCTTAAGCGACAAAAGGTCATAACCGCATACCCCGTGAAAGCCGTTTTACAATAGAAGCGCCTATTTAGCAACTCTATCTGGCACACCAGCCAAGTCCATACCGCCACTTACATTTTAGTGCAAAAGACCTCGAGTTCGCCTCTTTGAACTTTACGACTTACATGCCTGAATGCGTTGGGCGGGCGTGAATGGAGCGGCCATATCGCCGTCTCTCCAAAGACTCTTTTCATGGCGCTTGCACCTTTACGATCGGTATGGGAGCAAACCCACGTGGATGACGTTCGTAACTGCGTGCAGCCCTCGCAAAAGGTGCAATGTGCTCAGAAGCATTTACATTCACAGGCTGTAAACGTTCTGGGGCCCGGTGTATGACCGTGAAGCTTTATGAGAGCGTAAAAGAGTACCGCGGAAATACGCAAGGTTTAGAATTGTTCGGCTGTACTCCCCAAGACAGGAAGTTATTGGGTAACTCATGCATAGCTTGTCCTTACTGATGAAGCACAGAAGAAAGTCAATTCTAGTCCAGCCTCTTAAACATGCAGAATCAATACTCATAAGCTTAGGTGTGTGGATTTGCTTCGTTCCTGCGTGGAATTAATCAGCACCCGCGAAATGAAAAAGGAATGCAGGAACAAAACCACCTTTTCCGAGAGCAATGCTGAAGTGTGGGCTGAGCTTTTTTAAATGAGACGTACAATGGAGGGTGTGTATACTCTTACTAGATTCTCCGTTGAAATGAACGCAATCTGTCAGAGCCGCGCAAAAAAGCCATTGTCGCGTATACTATATTGGGCAGATTGTGAATGAACCCAGTTTTCTCTTTACAGTAAAGGCACTTCAGAGAAGGAACAAACAGATTATGCCGACTGACTGAGGTGCAAATATTCAACACCTCTTCACGTTTATTCGCAGAATAAGAAAAGAGAATAATAATAACCCATTCAAAATAGGACAGGCATTAATGCGCTGAACACGCCTAGCGTCGTAGACGAAAGAACATCGTCCACAGAGAGTCCTTTGCTTGAGCCGTCATTTTCGCTATCTATTGCTTTGGTGCTCGAGTTGGGATGTTAAACTAAGAAAACAAATGTCACCGAGCAGCCTGGAACAACATTAAGAAAAAGGCTGCTTAATGTTGCAATGATATTGTAGTACTCGCTCTTCTCTCTATTGTAGTAATTTGCTTGATCAGCTACGTTAGATATCACGCTTCGCTTTCATTGTATTGAGTTTCAGTACAAATAACAGAGGAATAAGTCAAGACTAAACCGAATCAATAGAGATATTAACGGGACAGTATGTGAGTAACCTTTAAGCAAAGTCATGAAAGAGATAGATAGATAGATAGATAGATAGATAGATAGATAGATAGATAGATAGATAGATAGATAGATAGATAGATAGATAGATAGATAGATAGATAGATAGATAGATAGATAGATAGATAGATAGATAGATAGATAGATAGATAGATAGATAGATAGATAGATAGATAGATAGATAGATAGATAGATAGATAGATAGATAGATAGATAGATAGATAGATAGATAGATAGATAGATAGATAGATAGATAGATAGATAGATAGATAGATAGATAGATAGATAGATAGATAGATAGATAGATAGATAGATAGATAGATAGATAGATAGATAGATAGATAGAAGCGAACAATTCTTGATGTTGATGTAGAAGACAACAGTAGACAATAATCAAAAACATTTATAACAAAAAAACATCAAACAAAACAACTCTAAACACTCAGTGCACTTGCGTTTAAACAGCTAAACCTGCACGACATATGCAGCCGTACTCGAAATATTCTGACAGTTTAGTCGCGTTAGCTCAGGTGTCGTCGTTTCGAATAAACCGCCATGGTATGCTGGACCGGTCAGGTACTCAGCTGGCTATTGTAGCATAAAACGAGGCCTGACTAGTAGGCAGCCGTAGAAGCAAAGGACAGGGGCTAGATGCTTGGGTAGCCGCCATTGTACAGAACGGGAGATCGGTACTGCGATGCACCGTCGCAGTAGTCCAGGAAGAGACTGCTTGCCGGTGGGCTGCCTTTGGGTGCCCTCTTCGGGCCAGGTCTTCTGGGTCACCGGCTACCGTCTCCAGGGCAGCAGCGAGAGACGAGTCCACATTTACTCAAGGCTACGTCACCTACTGCCAGCTCACCACATTTTCCTTCTATTCTTCAAATTGTCCTTGCTGTCGCGTGACACTTCTGTATTCTCCGCTTTTTCTTTTAGCTCGCGCTCCACTTCTCTTCTTTATGTGCCTTTTTTTTCCCTAACCAACGTCGTAATCACCTTCGCATCACACGCACGTGCTTCGCTTGTCACTCATGACAAAAGCGGTAAAAGGCTCAATGTGATTTACGTCGCACCTATAATCAACCGACAAGCCAGAATGTTAACGAATCAGTCGTACGTCATATATGTCGCCTTTGCACGTTTCCTCGGTAGGCTTTGCAGGCACTGTTTCACGAGCTTACAGCGCATACGCGGTGAAAAATTAGCCTCGAAGAACCGGCAATAAAACAGTGTCCCCTTGTAAATTTTCGTTCTGTACTTAAAGGAGACTCTCCCGGGAAGCCGCGTGATTATAGCGGGGAGTATCATAAGTGATTATCGGTGAGCTGAAGAACAAGTGCTGAAGAATTTGCAGATTTCACACTAATTTCAGAGTACGAGCGAGGTCATGCCCACGCGCAGGTGCACAGAAAGCTTGCATGCAAACCCACCGTTAACATTTTATTGGCACATGTCACAGGTTTAGTCCCGGCGACGGCGATTCCCGAGTGGGTTAACAAACGCAACTGTTAATTTCTATGGTAGCAAGGACAGACGAGTACCTAGACTATATATGTGCAGCGCTTTATATTGCAAGATCTTGCGCCTTCGATTTTGATACCGCCAACATTTTGTTGTCTAATCAGGTTTACATTTAAATTGAATTTCACCCTATGCCGTTCAATCCTCAGTAATATCGAGCTCAGAGGAGTGCGGGCCTGCATCATTGAGGAGGCCGCTTCGCTGTGGGCAACAGATAAGAACTTCGTTGTGAAAATTTACAGGAACTACCAATTTAATATTGCTCTTCGTGATGCCTTCTTTTATATTCGGTGTATCTGTCATGTGGGACATGTTGCTCACCCTAGGCGTAAGGGTAGGCGCCAGTTGAATGGTGAGCACCTAAAGCCTAAATGAAAGTGACATTCTAAACAGCCAAAGCAAAAGAGCACCCGAAGCCGCTTTACGTACACGCGCGACATTTCAGACTGGGTTAAGACTTCAAAGCCAAAACTGCATGGGGAATGTTCAATCATTAATAAATAATCATATTGAAAAGGCATGATTGCGGTGATATAGCCAAACCTCGGAAGTGTTTTTGCGTTCACCACGCAGTCCGGAGTTCAATTTAATCGTCGCCTGCTCTGCGTCTCAAAAGCGGGCGGCATTTTAGGCACATCAGCTTGCGAAAGCATATCACTAACGAAATTAACTTTATTAGCACGTGAGAATGATTCGTGTTTAGTCAGTTCCCAACCTGCTGTTTCATTGCCCATCGTAGTGTCCTTATCAGAAACAGGTCAGAACAGCGTATCGGCCGCTCAGAGAATAATTTGCCCACAGATTGATACGGAGAGAGCTGGGCGATATTTCCCTTGAGACTAACGGCTTAGATCACTCGACCCTTATGACATGGCTCCATATTGCTCTATGCGTTTATATCTATATGAAGTCGACATTCATCATGTCAATGTCCCGCATTAAATGTGCAGAGCCATGAATGACTACATTGTCGACAGTCATTATAAGTACGTCTTGTTGTGATCGGCCTTTCATGCCTCAACAACCTCCGGTCACGGCTCGCACGATTATGAGGAACGGGCCAACGGCCTCGTCAAAATGGTTCTCGACACGGATTATTGATGACCAGCGTGGAAGTACCTCGTTCAGGAGAGGTTCCATTAATTAGCATGTTATGGTCATCACTTGTCAGCCGCACAAATTGGCATGTCCAAGCCGGAGACGCGGTCAGTGCAATGATACGGCCATCATCTGTCAGAATAGGATCGGAGTCAGCGTACGTTCCCCTCCTTTCCCTGTTTGTGCCCAGTGATGCACTTGCCTTTCCGACCAAGTTCAGTTTTTGTGGAAAAGGGCAACCTACCTCCGGATTGGTGGGACCTTATGTCATCGGTCTCCTGACTCTGGAAAGGGGGAAGTGACTGAACAATGATCACGCAAGGCAGAAAAGGAGCAACGGATGGCGGGAGTGATCGGCGATTACAACTTCATCAACTTTTCTGTATTACTTTGCATTTTCTTGTACATATGTAAATATAAACGTGTTTGTCGAATGCCCTGAATATCGGAGCTAGCCTGACGTTCGCTCACTCCTCCACGAGGCAAAGTAAATTCCACGTCTTCGGACCCCCAGTCTCAACAGTCTTCACCGAGTATTAGTTCATGGAACTAAGTGCACAAAGTAGAGGTAATTTAATAGCCTGTAAGAGTTAGTCCTCGACCACATAAGCAATGTTCGTGGCTGTCCTTAAACGGCAAAGCCGATAGAATGATGTACATGCACTTCAGGGCAAACAGAAAGGACCGAACCCAGCACTGTGTCCCGTCCCTTCCTGGCTAAGTCTGTGTATGTGCTTTACTCTTAAAGTGTACATGATGCCACACTAACAGTTTCAACATCGTGTCCACTTGAAGTTCGCCGCTAGAATGTTCGATACGCTTTATTAACTCAACTCCGCATAGCACACGGGGGTAATTTCCTGCTACACGTGTGGTGTTAGTGAAGCACGTCATAACATTGTGTGAAGGCCATTTCCAGTTCGCTCAATAAAGATGCCGATGCGATTAAACCGCCCTGACTGAATACAATAGCAGCGCGCTTGGACGCTCGATAAACGGAAGTGTTCTGGCGCCACGATCAGATGTTTGGCGGATACGCTCGCCGCATTTGATGTCTGCTGTCTGCGCTTGGGAAATTGATTCCCGCGCTCGCATCCGAGTTGCAGTCAATAGCACGCTGCTTTATTTGAGTTCACAAGACTTCCACTCGCGCAGCGGCAATACTTTTTCCGCGGGCTTGACTGCAGTGCAGGAGCGATTACGACTGTGCTGTCGTTGGCTTGCAGCTGTCGCCGGAAATGCCAAATAATAATAAAGTTGTGCTTTATGGAAGCAATCAGGCAAAATCGACGTCGAAAAAATATTGACGTCAGTTTTGTGGTGACCGTTGTGCGAGTCGTCTGTTTGCTTTCAAGCAAGGGTCTCAACACTTTCCTCACTTGTTGCTCCTTTGCTGACTGACTGATAATCACCCGTTAGTTGAAGCGTCATTGCGAGTATACTTAGTCTGACACTTCACTATATTTGGTCTGTTGGAGCTTCTTGTGCCGGAACTGCTCTTCTCCTCATAAAATATAACCCACTGCAAAAGAGAGAAACCTCAACACTTTAATCTCTGGACTCGGCTGGACCCCGGTGATGGCTAGCGCTTTGTAGGCGTTGCTCTATGTGTAGATGCACCAATCCAAAGCTTGAGAAAAATTCAGTTAATGTCTCATGGCCTTTGTAAGGCTTGGATAGTTTCATTTCTGTCCTTTTCAGGTCGTTACTATGCTCCCTGTTTCTTTCAAGGCTTGGCAAGTGGCCACAGAAGGTCCCACACACGCGACGCCTGCGGTGTGCGTGCCGGGCTTGGCGCCTGTCTGCTGAGAGTGCACGGTGACCATGAAAGAACAAACATATGCTCAAAGATGATAAGAGGAGGGCTGCGACAGCTCAAGCCCACGCATCGACCCTCAATCGAACCCGAGCCGCCCATGCATCAAGGCCGGCGTCTGCAAGAATACGGCCACACGACTCGGACGATTTTTCACCCAGCCGCAACGCGCGTGGCTGAGTGCTGAAAAACGATTTGTTTGAATCACCCGGTTGGACACACAGCCGGCGGAAGTGAGCGATGGTTATTCGTAATTGCTTTACGCTCGCGAAATGAACCCGAGTGGTGACGGTTTCGCACGCCTATGTGAGACGATAGCGGATTGTTGCAGCAGTGTTTCGTATACTTTACTTGCCCTTTTGAATAGAGCTCAGATGCCGTACGGTATCATTATAAGAAAATATGGAGAAAATAAAGGCGACCTACTGTCGGCGTTAGCCAACTGGCAATACTGGTATTCAAAGGTCACGAGTTACCGACGGCAATATCAATCCATCCATCCATCCATCCATCCATCCATCCGTCCATCCGTCCGTCCGTCCATCCATCCGTCCGTCCGTCCGTCCATCCATCCGTCCGTCCGTCCGTCCGTCCGTCCGTCCGTCCATCCGTCCGTCCGTCCGTCCACTCACTCACTCACTCACTCACTCACTCACTCACTCACTCACTCACTCACTCACTCACTCACTCACTCACTCACTCACTCACTCACTCACTCACTCACTCACTCACTCACTCACTCACTCACTCACTCACTCACTCACTTCAACACTAGAGCGTTGGCGTGAGAGACGGATGGTGATTGAAAAGTGACACATAACCAATCCTTTTGTGGTGGAGCTTGCAAAGGCGTCGGGCTGCTGTCTTTGAGGAATCCTTGTGAGGTGGGCTCGATCACGCTCAGCGTCGGGTAAATTTAAAGGACCTTTGTCGTCATTCTGGAGCGGCATATTTCCAATGGTACATAACTCGTTACCCAAGTTGGCGGCAAAGTCGTTCATTGAAAAGCGACACGCACCTACTGACACATAGCCAGTGATTCACATTTGCATTACACAATTCCATTTAAGGCCAGAAGGGACCGATTGGCACATACCCAGTGCTCCAAGTTGGCCTCAAAGAGCTTCATTGAACAGCAATATACCTACCCAGTCTTGCATCTACAGTGGCATGTGTAGGTGTGAAATAGATTCGTTGAATAGCGGCACACATGTAAACATTGCGACATACCCGGCGGCCCAAGATGGTCCGATAGTTCGCTTAGAGCCTTGTTCCCTCAGGACAGCAGTACGGTGTGCTACATACATACATAGATGCATACATACATGCATACATACATGCATACATACATACATACATACATACATACATACATACATACATACATACATACATACATACATACATACATACATACATACATACATACATACATACATACATACATACATACATACATACATACATACATACATACATACATACATACATACATACATACATACATACATACATACATACATACATACATACATACATACATACATACATACATACATACATACATACATACATACATACATAATTTAATTATGGGGTTTTACGTGCCAAAACCACTTTCTGATTATGAGGCACGCCATAGTGGGGGACTCCGGAAATTTCGACCACCTGGGGTTCTTTAACGTGCACCTAAATCTAAGTACGCGGGTGTTTTCCCATTTCGCCCCCATCGAAATGCGGCCGCCGTGGCCGGGATTCGATCCCGCGACCTCGTGCTCAGTAGCCTAACACCATAGCCACTGAGCAACCACGGCGGGTATACATACATACATACATACATACATACATACATACATACATACATACATACATACATACATACATACATACATACATACATACATACATACATACATACATACATACATACATACATCATCATCATCATCATCAGCCTGGTTACGCCCACTGCAGGGCAAAGGCCTCTCCCATACTTCTCCACCAACCCCGGTCATGTACTAATTGTGGCCATGCCGTCCCTACATACATACATACATACATACATACATACATACATACATACATACATACATACATACATACATACATACATACATACATACATACATACATACATACATACATACATACATACATACATACATACATACATACATACATACATACATACATAGCTCCCGCAAAATGCCTGAAGTACCCTAAGAATGATAATGCATCAAATGTTCGAACAATGTTTGAACGTTGCAAGTGACCAAACTACGTATCAGAACTCATAGGAAGGGTCGGAATAAATATGCGAACTTCCGATATTTTGTTATAAATATCTGCTAGGGTGCGTCTAACACACTAATATCTAGTAATTGCTTCCGTATGCGAGGAAAAATTTATCTCTAGACAACCACACAATGAGCGTAGCGCTTAAGTCTAAGAGATTGCGGAAGATTGAGATAAAATGTTTCAATTAGCCCTGTTTATCGGCAAATGGGCGAAAAAAAAATAGGAACGCTTCGGCACACGGTCGTTAAGCCTAATTAGCCGGAAATTGTGTGTGGTATGCTCACTCAATCTTGCGCGTCTGTGCTTTGTCCGACCTCTGTCTGACGCTGCCTATAGGCACCGTCCGCACTCGGTCCTAGGTAATTGCTTATCGGTAAAGGCTCTTCCTAGCTGGTGTCGAGAACTTTTGATGCAGCAAGTTATAAATACTCGAAAATACCTCAATATCCGGGACGTCAAATTGATGCACCGGCGCTGAGGTTATGCACGCAAAATTCAAGAAAGGGCGCTATGGCATTCACGTTTTTCTACAATAGTCAACCATTATACTCCTATTGAATGAAATAAAAGTGAAACGAAAAGAGCTTTCGAAAAGAGAGGCCACTTCTAGCTCCTTTGTGTTTTTGATTTTGTTTCTTTATCGAGCCGTTCAACGATCGCGCAAGGCTCTGATAAAGTGTCTGCGCAGGGCTTGTTTCCGAAGACCGTCTGATTTTTTATTTTCTTTTTTTTAGAGAAAGGGTGGGTGGGGAGGAGTATATAGAGACAAAATATCTGCAAAGCTGTTTATTTCAGTTTTCGCGCTCGCAAGCTTTGCAGTTCACAAACATGCAATGCTGAAAAATTTTACTCGATATGGAGCTATTTGCAAATAATGTTGAAATATATATATATATAGTCACCAGTAAGTTAGTGAACATATGAAGCAGGTACTTTTTCGCATTGTCATTGATTCCGCAAAGCGATTGTGTCAGTCAGAAGCCTGTTATTTTGAAAGTGTGTTGACAATTATTCTGAATGATTCATAGTGTCTAACTTCCAAGGAAAACAAACAAAAGGATTCGTAAGTGTTTTTTGTTGGGACATATCTAAGGAGACGCTAACCGCGTTGTGTTCGACCAATTATTTTATTGGTAAACAAGCTCACGCATATGAAACAACATATTAAGCGCAGCTGCAAAACAGGCTAACCTTCGACCACGATTTGCCCCTAATGCCGTTTTGGCCTAAAGGTACTTGCAGCCTTATTCGCCGTATATGTGATACGCTAACTGAATTCTTGTTTATTCGTTCTACGAGAAAAATATTTATCGGGACTCAAACGCCTTCAAAGTGCACGACATAGGTGTTTTGTCTGAGGCTAGTTCGCCGCAATGTAAAGTGACAAATGAACTTTCATTCTACCTAAGACAATTAAGAAAAAGAGAAAAAGAAGACCGCAATGGACGTCGATCAAATTAAGGCATTCCGAGGTGTCAAATAAGAAGCTTGAGCTGACACCGGCCAACAACGGGCTGATTTTACAGTTATCTGCAAATACAGACGGCTTGGCGCTAGTTCACTATGGTGGGATGAACCTACCACAATGACCAATGAGGAATCCCCCTCTTCCTTTTTTTCTCTTCTAACGGAAACGGAAAAATTGCTTATACAAGAATTTGGTAGCGTCACTTTTTTTATAGAAATATATGGGGATGGGGTTTTGGTCTATGACTCAAGTTTATCAATAACACTTAATAGGTGCGGCTCTTCTCTCATTTGCAGTTTCTTGATGCACGGAACTGTATAAACCAGAGCCTCGTTAGAAGGATACAGTAACAACAGGGCACGATGACCGGAGAGGCATCACTTTACCAGAATTTCTAGCGTGGCAGCAGCATGGTGAACTCGGCCATTGCTTCGATGACATCTGGCGCAGCCTCTGCAACGCTGCACGGTAATAGTGCGAAAATGTGAGTGATGAAAGGCCCGCACCAAGGCTCAAGCTTTAGGGCCTGTAGCATGAACGATGCTCCTGTATGAAGCAGCTATAAATATCAATGTCCTCACACGCGGTGTCATCCCCTCGGGGAGAACAAATTATGCTGCCGCTGATGCTATTTCCGCCTCATGAATAATCATGGATACGTTCATGTGCGTCCAGGAAGCTTTGCAGTTCCTGGAGGAAATTGAGTGCGGCTTGAAACTTTTCGGGCGAGTTCCTCTAGGTGGGGTAAACGAAATTCGAGAGATAAATGGCTCGAGATAAACTGCGAGTGTTTCACTTTTGCTGCGTATGCGCTTACATCCTGGTGGACTAGACGCATTGAAACATGGAACTCGGATATTAGTTAAGCGGGAAGTTGCTTCACTAGAATATACCCGTTTCTGACCCCGATAACACAGGAATAAAGTAAGTAAGAAAAGCCGCAAATACGATTACTATAGTGACGACCAAGCTTTGTCTGTAGCTCAAGCTGTCGTGGGTATAGTTATACCTCTAGCAACAATAAATAAATGTAAAAAGAGCCACGCGATGCTCGAAAGCAGGCATTTGCGGTGTGATTTCAACAGTGCAGCCTATTAATTTGTCACCTTCGTCTCCTGTATTGCTGTGCCGAATCAGTTTTACTGGTCAGTTTGTAACGCTTGTCGCTATTTCTTATTTCTTTCTTAATATAAAGGACAAAGTTGTTCTTTACGAGTCCTCGACAATGGCCACCGGTGAATTATACGACTTGCGCGGCTGAGCTATTTAGTAAGCCATAATGAATTGTTTCGAGTGATACATTTTTAGCTTTAA
The DNA here is from genome assembly GCF_038994185.2 of Dermacentor albipictus. Classification (NCBI taxonomy): domain Eukaryota; kingdom Metazoa; phylum Arthropoda; class Arachnida; order Ixodida; family Ixodidae; genus Dermacentor; species Dermacentor albipictus. Next base: position 143,542,762 of record NC_091825.1, on the reverse strand, counting down.
GAATTCGCTTCACCTACCATCTTTTTTTTTTCATCCACATAGCGATCCATACATAGTAGGTGATTGCACTGTGCTATTCGTTCCCTTTGCGTGCGTGTTCACGTGCGTCGCTTTCAGTAACATGAACAAACCGACCTTGTGAAGAAGTCAGTGATTATTGCGCTGTCATAACTTATTATTCAATCCATCATTGCACGTCAAAATTGCGCAACGTATCATTAGGAGAGGAACATCTGCACGAACCAGCTCCGTGTGCTTCCTTGAATAGCTAATGTGCGAGAAATGAGTACTAAAAAAGGAAAGCCTCAATTATATTTATCTTTATTCATTGATATGAAAAAATGCAAGACTGCCTTAGGCGTTATGGAGGGGTGAAGGCGTTATTGAAGGCGTAAGTGCAGGGGTGATAATAGGCTACACATAAATGAAAGCCATATGCTTACAGAATAGCATGTTTACGAGAAAAAATAAGCATCACAACAACCTCGTTAAACAACGTTACTTGCAGGGAGGGAAGTGCTGAACTAATTGCGCCATCTTGCGCCAAGACTCCAACTTCGAATGAAGTCGCAAAATTTTGCGGCATATTTGTGTTCAGTGACAAACCACACAGCCATATGTTGGTTAGCATTTAATATTAGAAGCCTAGCTAAAGCAATCCGTTTAAGCGTCGGCGTCCTTGGAGTGTGGGTGTGTTTGGAGGGTCATTGTAACTTCGCCGCAGGAAAACAAAACTCATTTGAGCTATACAATGAATCACAAATGTTTTGTATAAGTCTTAGGCGTTTTCGTAATATCTGGATAATACAAAGATGATTTCAAATGGCGCTCTTTATGGTGTAGTCTAATTGCTGCTTGACAGTGACTATATGGGGCAGCTTTAATATTCGAGCTTGTAAAAGATTGGTAGGTGACACTGAGCCACTGAGCACCGTTTCCCCTTTATTCCTTTCATAAAAGTCACAGTTTATTTTTCTTTCTTCTCTACAATTTATGTTGAATACTGGAGAACATGCAATGAATAACAACATAACTTCGAATTTATTCTGTGCTACTGTTGTATGCCAACATAATGTCATCATGAATTCAAGAAATAACTTAAGGCATTACGCGAAGCGTTTTCACTGTATGTTGATGGGTGTTGCTCGTGGTTGCCACAGTCAAATGAATTCGCACGCAATGAAAAAGAAATACTGAATGGCTATATAACTTTATAAACTTACCTAATTGGCGGTATGTCAATGAAAATGTTGTGGAGGATGATTAAACAAAAGCGATAACTAGATTTAAAGCAACCTAGGATTTGCATTATCCGATATTCTTATCCAATGAGTGAGGTAATACATGTTACCTAATTAAACTTAATATTTAGTTGCTTGTACACAACAAAAAAGAAAAAGAAAACTCTTGACTAGCATTAGCAAAAGCCTGTCAACATACAGTGGATGCTGCTCGCGTAAATCCCTTGGATATTCTTTTTTTCTTGGCCACATTTAGTCGGCACGTCCGGTATGTAACTTAATAATGGTTCCCGAGGAACGAATATGAGTTTCCTTTGTCGGGTGGGTGACATTTTTTTCCTTCAGTGAACTCTCCTCCACCTTGCGTGCTTCCGCAGAACTGATTGCCCCTAAGCTAATGGTGTTCTGCAAAGTAAAATAAAGAACACATCTTCTTGATTTGTCTTTATTTCACTAATGTTCAGCCTTACCTAGCATGCCCCAAAGCGGGTATCTTCTGCTCCAAACCTTCTCCAATGCTTCCGATTCGCTGCTCCAAGAGCTGCTCCATATCTCGCTTGACCGTTTCCATCCCTCTACTTAGCAACAAACGGAACTCTGCCTCGGAATAACAACTTTCAATGCCAAGTGGAAGCTTATTGCATTGTGAAATGGTGTTGAGAAAAGAGAAAAAAAAAAGAGGCTTCGATCGCTGTCACCGTTTCATTGTGCTCGCTAAAGTCCAATGGAAAGTCGACCTCTTGAAGAGAAGGCTAGGGGCGTCACGACCCTAGGTCACTGATGCTGTAGTTTAGTAGAGGTCGGTGCGAAAGCACGAGCGAAGTCACAACAAGAGCGCAGAGAGCGAAGCGAACAGCAGGGCGAAGCATCGCGCGTCTGTTGGAGCACACCGGGGAAACAGACCGGCAGGCCCGGCGATGCTGCTGATTACGGCCTGGACGCTGTCGTGGCAAAGAGGGGAAACGTGTCCGCGCTAACAAGTGCCGACAACAAGAGGGGGAATCATTGCGGGCAGCCGACGAGGAGAAGCTGGAAGCAAGGCTGCAGGTCGTGGGTTGGGTGTTTGAAAGCTGGAGGGTTGGCTGTCTGCAAGGAGGCATCGGGACGGAGCGCAGCATACGCTGTTTGTTTGGACGAAGCAGACGACAGGCCACACGCAACGGGCAAGGAACTGGAGCGCAATGGCTCGCCCGCTTTCATGGTAGAGAGGGTCTGCGTGAAACGTGAAGGGCAAGAAGGGAGAACAGAAAGGATGGGAGTTAAAGACTCACCGAAGCACGTCTCTTCTAAGTTATAGTGCTTTGACTGCAACTCCTTCCTTCTCCTATTTTGCCAAGGAACGCAAGAGAGGTGGCATGGCACCGCATGAAGGGAAGGAAAAGTTTTGTCATGAATGTGTAGCCGTGCAGCCAACTGATACTATTTTCCACGTATTCGATAACTCCAATTCTATAAAAACATAAATATTGATAAAAGAAAAGAAACCTGCTAAGAAGGCTTAATCACCAAGGTTATCAGGTTACGTTATCAGGTTAGCCCAAGTGGCAAAGCAATAGCTTCCTTAGGTCGCTAACGCTTCGAATACTCCAAAAGGAAACAAAACTGCCCTCATTTCGCCCTATACTGCCCAAGTGTCTCAGCTGTCATTTCATTAGTACACATAGACGAATGCACCGGCCGCACCCTTTCTCGGTACGTTACTTGAAGTTTTCTGTAAGAAACTACAGCACCAGAAATTTGTTTACATTTATTTTCTACGTGCATGTAATGAAACATATATTTCACGCATCCCATGAACGGGTAGACATGTGCGCACATATAGCCCTGTCTCCCCTCCTACACCTGCATCTGTAAATAATTTCTCTAAGGCAATTAACTCACTTTAACTAATAACCAACGCAAAATATAAAATAGGGGGTTTTAGCGAGTCCGGTATTCCGACAAATACGGGCGGACTACCGGATGACCAGGAGCAGCCTACAGTGCCCGGCGTGGCGGTTTCGCCTGGTGGTGTAAAGTTCAACCAAATAGGGAGCTATTAGTGCAGTGAACAAATGTATTCTACTTCGCTGCCAGCGTAAATTATCAACAGCAACTTTATTACGCCGCTGCCGAAAATTTCCACTAGCAGCGAAGTAGAATATGCTTGACTATACTGCAATATTAGCTCACTATTTACTGGGTTAGCTCTGCTCCACTAGGAGGCACCATCATGCCGGCCGCTCACATTTACGCTCTGCCCATCCGGAAATCAAGCCAAATCGCCCGCGTTTGTCGAAATAATACCCGACTTGCTAAAACTCTCCACCCTCTAGCACAAATAAAGCGCTGGTTATATTTACGTTTCGTCCAGCTGCTGTCTTAAGTCGTAAATGATATCACACAAAATTTCATTTTTTTATTCCGAGGCCTTACGTGCCAAGATATCACATGAAATATTCATGACGCGCCGAATGTTTTAATTGGAAGCGAAAGATCTTGCAAGTAAATAAAGAACCTCTTTGCGATGAGCGTACGCTGTCCGCGATTGTTTGAACGAAAATGGCGAAGCGGGTCAATAGAAACACGTAAAGAACAAGCGAATAGCACATGCACTCATTTATTCATTGTAATATCTGTTCATTGGTGGATGTGGCTGCTCAAGGCCCTCCCGTTTCTGTCAAAATGAAGCGAATGTCTTCAATATTTCTAAGTGGGCTTAAAAAAAGTTAGAGGCACATAAATGACTCTATTCGTTACAACCCTCGCGCTAATTGTTTTCTTGCGAAGCCCTGGCATCTCTTGTCCACATAGACGGCGTCGTGTTTCGAACGAGAATGCTTCTTTGCTGCGCTCTGCGACATCGTTAAGGAGGCGTCTCGAAGCGGCAATATGCTAATCACGTGGGATGGCACATTCACAGCGGCTTTCTCCTGTAATGGCGTAATGCGAGCGCTTTTGCATAATTGCGGCTCAACTAAAAGAAGGACAAGGCACTGTTGCCTTCCGACCTGCTACATTTGTAGCCACACTGATTCGTGTACATTACTGACAGCTTGTAAACATTCGTGTACAATTATTTGTTGTTGTTATTTTATTCCTGCAATTGTACGTGCTTCGTTTTATTGTTTCTCTCAGTTTTCCCTTTTTACCGTAAATTTTGTTGTAGGTAACTTTGAAGTTAATTCGTTTGTTCTCAAGGGTACTGACATGATATTCTAGACTTCATTCTGCTGCTTTATATAAAGGGCCTGGACCACGAAACTCAGGAAAAATTGGTTGCAAACGTATGGGTATCCTAAATAATTTACTATAACAGATTTTATACGAACCAGTGTTGGTTTCGTTTCCCTGGAGGTCCCCGCGGTTGCTACGTCATGGCACAGAAAGTGCTGACGTGGCAGCACAAGATAGCGACGTTTTGGCACTTTCTCCGGTTTGTCTTCTATGCTGCTACTAATTGCGCGGCTCGATGTAACCCTATAACAGGTCGAAGAGTGAGCCGGAGCGAAGGCCAAAACGTTGCGATGTTGTCCATCTCGAGACCACGTTTCGTGCCATGACGTCAAGGCGCATGAACCACCTGGTAAATTAATCCGAAACTGTGGCCGAATTCGCGAAGGTTTCCTTTCTTCAAAGTGCTTTTTGACATTGCCGCGTCGCTTCCGCTATGTCCAGCGCCAGGATTAGCTGTAATTTTTTCTTGCGAACAATTATATCGCAAGAGCTTTTCGTGAACTCAGGCCCTGGTTCATATAGAAAAGCCGAGAAAGTAAATAACTTAGGGTGCTCGGAGCCTCTCCAGTATGAGTTCTTTGTTTTGAAGTCCTGGACCACACATTCATTGAAAAGAAATATGTGAACTCAAATTCCTCGGTTCCGTATTTTTAAAATTTTTCTTCTTATCCGAGTAGCAAGAATTGTTCCTTTTGCGCCTTAATAAAGGTACGACAGAACTTTAAAAATTTAAGTTTCTCTCGTGCAAAATTTGGTGTTCTCAATATTCCGACCAGTCCGAGTGAACCGTGCTATGCAAAAATTGCTTTCGTTTAGTTAAGGGTCAGAAACATCTATAAAATAAAGATCAGATGCCACGGATACGAAAAACAAACTCTTAAAAAATTTGGTGAGAGGTATTTGTCACTTGGCTTTCTTATCACCGTCTATAAGTCGGATGCCTAACATAACTGCAGAAAACCACGCTAAAACTAATTATTTGAGATTAGTCGGTGTCTTTCGACCAAAATTATGGCATGATGTGCAGGACATGTGCACACGCTAAAAATTCGTACCACCATCTACTTCTCCTTTCGCCCAATATATTTCACTGTTTCCTATGTGCTGTCTACAATTCGCCGCAGGAATATGCAGCTGACTTTGACTGTAAAATACGCATTTTTAACGATGCTTTTCGTTTTTTTTTAATATTTGTTATCTTCTTCTCGGTATACACTCGTTAACCCGTGCGCAGAGTATCGCTGAGGTCGGTGACAGGGAAGTAAAAATTATTATTTTTTTTAATGAACGCGATCGCCGGCAAAGAGTCGTTTGCAATTAAGGTTCCTGATTTCAGCCTAAGGAACATCAAAATTCTCTGCATAGCACTCGGGCACCTCTGCTCTTTTCGTCCGTGTGATCATAGAACATGGCTTTCGAATGAGTGATGGAATTAAGGATTGATATAACACAATAAGCGCAGGTAAGCGCCGGGACAATGCACGTAACGGAAACGCAGAGCCGGTATAATGTATTTGGCCACAAGTGTCTTTCTTTTCACTCTTCTTCAGTGATCCGAGTGGCGCATGATAAAAACGCACTGGCTTCGAGTGATAGAAATTGTGACTTCCCTTACTATGCAGATAGGTTATGTCCCAGTGTTACTCACTGGGCATCCACACTTGATAGCGATTGGCATGATAGCAATATGATAGCCCATCGTCCACGGCACATGTGTAAACAAATTTCGATATACAGAGGCACAGCATATGAATTGTTGTGCAGCATAATATCAGTGACCGAACAAAGTACATAACACTCATACCTCCACTCGTTTTCTCTCTCTCTCTCACTGGATATGGCTGCGAGTTTCCTTACGCATTAAGATTTTAGCGTCTCATGGATAGAATTTATTCGATTTTATCCCTTTTCGACGTATAGTCTCAAAGAACATCCATCTCAAGCTTATGCTTTTATATTTTCGTTTTTAGTCACCTACTCAAGTGCTATGGCTCGACACCGGCACTCCCGCTTGTCTAACACCAGCACAAAACACCCCCAACGGGAGCGCCATTTCGGCCTCATCGAACGTACCACGCTTAGTCTGCGCATGGAGCAAGAAAGAAACAGAAAATATATGAGCAGATCCAATGCAGGAAACGCTCGAAGTATAAGTAATGGCGTGAATTCAATGCTTTACAACTAACGTCAATGCGTACAATGTTGTTTACTTTCGTCCTATGCAAGATGTAACCTCTTGGAATGGTTGTGTTTATCCGCCACAAGCACGACGGCCCTGCGGTCGTGCAATTTTTTTTGTGTGTGTGTTTGTACAGCATTGCTCACAAGCTAAGCCGCAATGAAAACTCCAGATCATGCGGATACACAGTACGTGTGAGACGCACACGCGACGACGTCACAAGGGCGAAGCCGATGTGTGTTGCTTGCAGAGGAAAGAATGATGACGGCAGGTGTGCGCACTGAATAGTACGCCACGTATCAAGCAACATTTAGGGATTGTGTACTGGTACCACAATGGGGCGTACCCATCCAGGAGGATTCTCCAAAAACGGGCACAACCCCAGTGGGGTACATAATAAACCGCTAAGTTAAAGGAAGTAAAGGGAATCAAAGGATGTGTTAGATGAATTTCTGCATTTTATTACCAGATATATGTGGTTTAGAGATGCCTCTGGGCCGACATTTTATATTCAGATTTTCTATTGGAGTTATTTGCTGTTGTTGTTGCTGCGAAGAACACAGGTGCGCATACTTGGTCAGCGTACGCACAAGGGCTATATAGGCCACTTGGCGGGTACTTTTATATAACGTTTGTATATCTATACCCACAAACATTTCCGCCAAGACAGCAACCGACCCAGCGGCCAGGCAGGCACGCTAGAGAGCCGGGAAAATAGGCGAAGTAACCTTCGCTTTCAAATACATGAACTTTAGAACAACGCTCCTTTCGTTCCATAAAGAGAAAAGGGGCTTGTGTTCGCACAGTAACGTTTTCACACGTGTACGTTACCCCGCAATGATGCTCTAGGCAGCAGCCAGTCCGGGCAATCGTTTTTTTTTTCTTTTTTTTTGAAATTCCGCTTACCTCACGTCATCCCGCCGTGTTGTCTTATTTTCTTCTTGCATTTGTCGTATTCCTGGGTTGTACTGAAAGGAAAAGCTAGGACTCTTATCGCTGTTCTCCCGAATCTGCTAGCGGCAGCGTTGAGAAACGCCAGTGCTGTGAGAGCTAACTTGCATCCATATTACTTTCCGTTGCAGACTTCGCGTTTTTTAGCTTCCTGCCTCAAAATATAGCATTTACTGCGCGGTGACCCACTTGCATCACGTTTTTATCGCGGTCCTGGGCCTGTTCTTCCTCCCACGTGAACGATAGCCATATTATTCTTTACAGTGCTCCCTTTCTCTTTCTTTCTCGCTTTCTTTCTTTCCTTTCTTTTTTCTGAAAAGGCTGAAAAAGTCTTTTTCAGTGAGTTACCACCACTTTTCTGAATCGGCTATGCTTCTATAGCCTCCTTCATGGACCGATTCCGGAGATTGTGCAGCCAAAAAATGTGGAGTTATTGCCGGAAAATGTATGCGTGGGACCAATGGTCATCATGATGTTTCATTCATATATATATATATATATATATATATATATATATATATATATATATATATATATATATATATATATATATATATATATATATATATATCCTTCTGAATAATTTAGAAAGAGATGGCGCATATTTTCACAGGAAAATAATATTAACGGACATTTCGTTGCGACATTTATACGTTTCTAAGGTTAAAAAGCATGCTCGCAGCTGCGTCTGCTGGACTAACTGCCATGACACGTCTTTAACTCAAGTTCCAAGAGTCCTTGTACTACTCAATAGAGTAGGGTCGATCCGTTTCCAGCCTACTCCATCAGGATTTACGTGAACAGTCGAGGGAATATGCTAGGCACTGTGCAGAAAGTAATCGGCTTTCAACCCATGAGCCATGCTCCCTGCAGCGTCAACGTATTCAGTCAGTTGCATTGAGACGCAGAGCTCGTGCCAACGAATCACACTTCGCATTGCAAGTTCCCCTGTAGAAGTGTCGCATAGGGACGCGCCCCTAGTTTTGAAGTCTAGACTGAGAAGAGGGCAGGTGGAAGTAGTTGTTTTGATGTGATATGCCGTTGCTTTCATTCGTTGTTTCCTTGCATATGCCGTGTGAAGCATGCCCGCCACGGCACACACTCAGATGCATGCGCTCAGTAATCCCGTTTGATAAAGTGGTACGGGCTCTCCGTGGAATGGTGCGTGAGAGAACGCGTAATCTGGACACTGTCTCACATGAGCAGCGTTCTTTCTATCGTGCATAGATAAGCACGTATGTATGTGTGTGCCGGCTAAATGACCGGCTGTGGTACGTATCCGTCGTTCACTATCTAGTTATTGATGGTATTGTAACAGCTATTAATGAGCCGCTTTATACTTTACAGAGTGCGCACCTTCGTATAATTTTAAGAGAGGTGGAAGAAACGACTCGGACAGAAGGGAAGGAACTTGTATGTAGCCGAAGTGATGCTTTTAATGCCTTTCTGATTATAAAATGTTGTGCTTGCACGACTGATCGGGAACTCTTTCCTCTTTTAATCACGCACGCTAAATACGTGCGTGTGTTGCTGATGTTCAGACCTCGTTGATGCTTCTTTCAAGCGAATACTGGAAAGAAAGAAACGGTACGCTGCGCAAATACTTTCAAATATTAATTACTGTGTAAACGTGCACATGGGCTCCTTTTCCTGCCGTAAATTGATGTTAAACATGCGTTTAAAGATGACTCTCACTTTATCGGCCCCACCTTTAGGTGTTATTCTCCTTTTAAATTACTCTGTGCAGTATCCTACGTTTTTACGCTTTGTCAAAAGTCTATGCGCGCCAATGAATTGCTGTACGAGATGCCTCCTCTGAAGTTTGCTTACGGTCGGTCAAACGGGGTTTTCGACAGCTTGGTGCGCCCGTCAAATAAATTAGAACAATAAAAGGACAGCACAGATGACATTTTAACACTTATTTATCTGTAACACTCTGCAGCAATCTCCCACTGTATTTTCTGCTAAGTTTATGAAGGGTGTTTCTTCTTTTTTTTTCGAATTCGCAATCCTTTACCTCTTCGTTAATGAACCAGGTGTCGTCAATTTACTGACGTAATCTCCCTGCGGGGCCCATGATCTCACTTTGTCTTTAGTGCTTATTTGAGCTAGTAGGGGAAGTTCTCACTTCCGTAAACAACACCGGATAATCTGGCGCAAGCATCAGCGAGTAATCTGATGGCAACGATGAGCTTAATTGGAGCTCGTGTTTTGCGAGGCAGCTTCGTAACAAAACTATTTCGGAGGGTTCGTCCACTCTTCCGCCTGCAAGCAAAAAAAAAAACAATATTACTTACCGGACTGGCTTGCGTACTTAATTGGTACTAATGATGCACTTCTGCTGCATTTCGAAAGAGAATCAAAGGTTTTCTCCGCACTCCGCGGATGAGGTAGCAGTTCGTAGTGTATGCAGGAAGACCCAGCCATTGTTCCTTCTGTTACAACAGAGGTGTTGTTGACATTCAAATCAAATAGAAAGAGGGAAAAAAAATGAAAAGTTGCCACTTACGAAGAGGCACAAGCCCCTGAGAAATCGTCTGTTAATTGCACTTAATTAACCATCCCTTTGAAGCGTATAAGCTCTACGTTGCCATTGCTGTCTGCACGGTAGGCGACGTTTCTTACACTGGCCGTTGGCTCTCTAAGTCACTAGCTAATTCCGTGCTTTGCGTATTATTTATGTATTTACTTGCCACATTCAGGAATTGTCTTTGTTCACAAGAGAACTAACGACCTCTAAAAATCCAGGCGCTAAGGGCAAACATGATGCCAAGGTTATTCCGTGGCAGCATCGTCTCACATTCGAAAAAAAAAAGTGAGAGAAAGGACCCGCAAAAGCCACGGAAAGGCCGTTCTATATAGGAGCAACGCCTGGTGCGTTAAACAAGATACGTAAATGAATAAATAAATAATATTAAAACATAAGTTCTCAATAACTGGTTTGTTGATTGATTGAATTACTGATTGCAAATGTTGGCAACAGTATGCCACTGGCATGTCCGCAATGTTGATTTTTTCATGAATGAACGGATGAAGGGACGTGAAGCGAGTCTGCACAGCTTCTGAGCAGCTCACCACACCACATGCGCTGCAGTCATTTACAATAGCAGTGAGAAAATAAGACAAATATTTGCTGGTGTTCACGACATGCGAATAAATACGCGCTTATCGATCACATCTATTTGTGTACAACCATCCTGCGTAGATTTATTTGGGTAAGAAAGCTGCGATTCTCGGAAATCGATGACTGGAATAGAAGTGATTGATTTATATGCCAAGGATCGGGCAAAGAAGACTGCATCTAGCTGAAAAAGAAAAAGGTGATTTAATGGTAGGGTTCTTGCATTATTTTCTGCATCTTTAACAGATAATGAGGAAATGGCATGCCCTTCTGTTATTTTTTATTTATTTTCATCTTGTTTTCCTGTTTCATTTTGCGTGTGCGTGCGTGCATGTGTGTGTCTTGGGGGAAGGGAAGAGGGGGGTGGCGTGCCAGCCCCCTCTTCCAGCCTGCGTACGCCGTGTTGGCGTAGTGGCCTTGGCGTCGCGCTGTTAAGCCCGAGGGCGCGGGAACAAATCCCGGCGGTGGCGGCGGTCGCGCTTCGATGGGGCCGAGTTGCAACAACGCCCGGGTATCGTGCATTGGGGCCACGTTAAATAAACCCAGGTGGTCAAACTTATTCCGGAATGCCCCACTACGGCGTGCCTCAGAGGCACATATAGTGATTTGGGCACATCAATCCACAGAATTTGTTTTAATGACGTATGGCGTGTGATAACAAGTGTAATTTCAGCTCAGCGGCCTTTCAAAGTCTGGCACAAAACAAGAAACGAATAGTGAGCATCCTGAACGTAATTGTAATGCAAATATTGCATAATAGAGCAGTGAAATGTTATCGTATTTAACAAAATGCACCAGCAAGAAAATCTGGAATACACGCAGGCGTGGCGCTAGCTTACCGTGGATTGGTGAAGTTAATAACCTCTACCTCCCGTTGACAGCATTTTTGTTGTACAAGGGCAAGTCTTCGAACAATTATACACAGACACATCTGACATTTCGTCGCCGATACTTCCGGCCCCTGCTGTCTGGCATCAATGCTCTGGTTAGCCGATAGTGGCTTTGGTTTCGTAGTAAACTCTCGACTCTCCATCTCTTACTCATAGCTCAGTTTACTTCGGTGATTCAGGTTTCTTCACGCACTTTAAAGGGCACTAATGAAGTTAAGCTTCTTTCGTTACCAAAATACAGTCCTTCGTCGCCTATAATCATTTAGCTGTACCCAAGCATAGAAAGAAAGCGAGCGAGCGAGAGAGAGAGAGAGAGAGAGAGAGAGGGAGAGTAGTATATTTATGCATGCAAACTCGAGGCCTAGTTGAAGAGACATCGGGCAAAGTGTAGGTTCAGGCCCTGAAATTCCATGACGTCACAGCAAGCTTGTGCGGGAACTTCATGGCGGGGTTGCCAGCCGTCTCTCGGTCTCGCATATTTTGTTATTTTTTCGTGAATCGCACAAAGCCTTCTCATATGAGAACAACAGCCACGCTGCCATGGCGGAAGCGTGATTTACTCGTAGATCTCGTATAGTAATGTTCCTGTTTAGTGTTCTTTTAGGGCCATTGTATGAGGACGCACTTACAATGTAGTAAAATATGATATGAAAAAGAGTGATGATCTTCAACAAGGTCACTGATTGTGTCGAGGATATCTTTTCGTAGTCCAAGTGTCGTCTACGTTGTTATCAAGATATCAGTCACAAGTTACCAACAATCCCTTGTCGACGTCTTAGAAGGAGAACCGCGGCCACACAGGAAACCGACGTAAGCGTCGCTCGTGTTTTAAGAACGTACTAAGAACGTACACGTACGTTTTAAGAACGTACGTGTTTTAAGAACGTACGTTTAAGAACGTGTTTTAAGAACGTTTTAAGAACCTTCTTCGCCATCACGCGAGCGGGTGACTATTAGCGGGAAATCTCCGCCGTTTCTGAAGCGCCATTTGCGAGATATCGCCGAATTTCACGCTTGGTCTCACTGTCCGCCTAGTGGCATTTTCGGCGCTTCTTTATCGGCCAGCGATCTTTTGACGTTGTGCAGTTTTCTATGTGACAATATAATCATCTTTAGTTTGTCGTTCGAAGCTGCTGTGGTTCTCTTCTAATTTGAAGCGACATCGCTTTCATCGCTGCGTGGAAGCGCAAACTGTGAAATTGCGGAGCTTTCGTTGGAATGTCTGCTTCGTATGCCATCTTGCATATTTATTCCTTCGTCAGGATTGGCAATAAAGATATCCTTCCTATCACGTTTTACCGAAAGGGACGAATTCAGTATTCGACTCCGAACCATAGTAGATTATTATCATCGCTTCGGCGTGCAACCTAGACGTCATTGGCGTGTTTTGTTATATTTGTTATAGTGGCACTTCGTTGAAACTGTAATGAAATGTAATGAGATGTAATGAAATGTTGTTTTCCGGGTGATGGGGCCAGTCAAGCTGTTAAATGCAACTTTTTTCCCATCACACCTAACCACGTTCATGTGCACTTTCATGTACCTGCCATGTGGTTGAATAACTCAAACTCAACTCAAACTCAAACGCAAACTTCCGTTTTTCTAATTTCCCGGATTTGTATGAAACGAATTTGCAGTTTGGAATGAACTTGAAACAGTCGCAATTTCGCCCAGTCGTAATTTCGCCCGAAGAGCAAAGCAACGACTGCGATCGCAAATTGTGTTAGACGACTGTAGGAAGTAAGGATAGTAGTTGCATCAGCCGTATAAATTTGGGAACATTCGCTTACTAACTGAATCAGCAAGCATGGTACCAGCGACCGCAAGCAAGCATGAATACATCACCCTCGATAAGCGCGGACACTCGCTGTCAAAACACTGGTGTGAGCAAGAGCGGCAGCAGCGGCGAGCGAAGTCACCTTCGTGTGGTATATTCCTTTAACTCAAGAGCGGCGAAAACACAGCGCGCACAAAGGTGTGAGCCGTCTGCAGATCCCTTTCAAGATACGTCGCGCTGTCGGGCAAAGTTCGCATTTGTTGGCATAGCCGAAGCCGCCCCCCCTCCCCCGTCCCTCCCGCGCTGCCTACCCGTTTTCCTTCTTATCTGGCGCGTGAGATTGGGCTGCGATCGTCAGTTGCTCTTGCGGTCGCGGTATGCGCAATTGCTGCCTGCACAGAATGCCACCCCCTGTCCCTATGCCACCCATGCCCCCACGACCTTTCGCGCCACGAAAGACGGTGCGTTTGCTCTCCGCTTTCTTTCTTCGCGCGCGCCATCTTGAGCGACGATCATCGGCTTCCCTCGCATGATTCCACTCGCACATACAGCTTACAACGCGAGGCGACGGTGTTATCGCACTTGGACTTTATGCAGAACATCACGGCGACGGCGATACCAAGGGCAATAATGCGGCTGGAGTGTCCATATAAAACGCGGTGCTTTCGTCACAACAAACATGATCAAAAGAGTAATTTGTGCTAACACGAGCTCACATATAGAGTTCGTTGTCACAGTAGGAAATTGAAGCCGAGTGAGGCCGTGCTCAAGAATATGGAACTACGACTGAAAATATTGTAAACTAGTCGACGAACAAATGCACGAATCACGAGCAAAAAAAGGAAAGAAAGCTTATCACTAGACCAGAACCTCAAACGATGGTTGGTACATAGTGAAGACAATTTTGGTTGGAAATGGTCGTTCTATTGCTGTTATTATTTTCGTATTTTGTTGTGATAATTCTGCCAAAGAGGAAATGGTAAAGCATAGAAGTATGTTAAAATGGGCTAAAACAATTGATTCTATGAAACTATGATTCTATATTTGACCCAGTTGTGCAAATATGCTAACAGTTACTGCAGGTATGTTAGGTTGAGCCTTTGTGAGATATACAGAGAAACTGAAGTAAAGGCAGGGAGGTCAAGCAGACTCACGTCCGGTTTGCTACCCTATGCAGGGGGAAGCGGGTGGTATTATTGGTGCTAGTAAGCTATTTTGCGGCTGGTGATGATAGGAGACATGCAGGTAAGATTTTATTGCCGCCGCAACTACTTCCGGTCCCAGCGTGTAGCTGAAAATGCCTTGCATGTGATTTGCTTCCTTTTATTCCCTGCATATGTACTCATACCAGGCAAGCAAACGAAACGAGAGATCTAAATATGGACTTAACGCCAATTGTCCTGATAAAACAAAAACAATGAACAAAAACGCACTGGTGACGTATCTTAGGCCGGTGTCTATACTTACGAAAGCAATTTAATTGGGATCTCCGTTTTCCTCCTTCCACGTGTTGTATACACAGAGGAAAAAAGCCTTTATTTCTGAGAGTATTCCTTATCCTTACCACGAAGTATAAATACTGCAATGTCACTTGTACAGCATCTAATACCGTCAAGTAGCGCATGAAGACCTCCAAAACATTTTACTCCCTAAAGCCGCGTGCCTTCCAGCAAATTTGTGTTGTTGTTTACGACGGCGCTCGCAGGCAGGTCGAGTTCAGGTACTTTCCTCATTGGGCACCAAGTAAGAGCTGGAGTTCCTCGTTCACGAAAATGCTGCATAAGCGCTGCCAGGGTGTGTATACAGGGAAACACAAAGCGGGGAATTTCATGGTGGCCGCCCTCATGAAGGACGGAACGCAGCTGGAAAAGCAGTCTGCGGGCTGACACCCATGAGTTGTGCCATGCTGCGTGATAGCCAGCACGTTTGTGGCCTGTTGTGGACCTCATCGGGAGGAAAGTTCGCTTAGAGCTGCAAATCGTGCATTCTAATAACCATTACAAACTTTCCTTGTGACTGTCACGTATGAAGCGTCATAGGAGACGTGAAGGACTACGGAAGGCTTTAACCGCAACGGCGAATAGTTACTTCAAACATGGGCCTCCATAATCTGGCAAGGCGGTGCGATGCCCTTCGCACTGTCGTTTATCTTCAAGGCCCTATTCCTTTCCTACACACGCAAAACCATTAAATAAACCATGACGTGTGGGATGAGCTCTGTTTCTGCTGTTTATTAACTGGGATAGTGCAGAAGCTATGGTTGACGAATTGTCCGCTACTACAAAATTGTACTATGAAACAAGATTTAAAACCGTCGTAAACAGGCTGGAAAACTTGGCCACCTGTTAATATCCTGTTAGTGGGAAACTCCTTTGCTCGAACTGATGACAACGTAGCCTGCACGGTAATGCACGCCCATTTCCCATTGCGTAGGTCGACTTTGCCAAATAATATGCCTAGTTAATACAAGAAAATTTGGTAATTCAGCCACTACAACAGAGACCTACAGTTATACGAAGCGAAGAGAGTAATAAGGCGGTGGAAAGTCCCAACACTCGACCTCCTGCATGCGCTACTGGTTACATATGGGCACGATGACAGGCGTTACTGCCATTGGTCGCTTCGCTGCAACGTTTTTACATTCGCACAGTGGTTTGCATTTCTGTAAATGTCATTTATACCTTCTGCGTTGCCTCACGCATGCTTGTGAGCCGTATTGGACCCTGAGCCCTCCGAACAGTTGTCGTTCCAGCCGCGATGCCACCATGACTTGCTTTGCAACGGTACAGCGAGATCGAACCCAAGATGGGGAGGGAGGGGGGGGGGTGCCTTTTCTTTTCCGTCTGCAGGGTGCTCACGCGTCGAAGCAGCTGCACGAAATGACGTAATGACGACAAGCTGTGCTTGGGGATATTGCGTCCTCTCTCGGGCACGGCTGTTTTCCCATGGGGGTGCCATGAAATACCACTCGCAAGCTAGCTCGGATTTCGTACACGGCGACAGCTGCTGTAGCAAAGTGTTCGAACGAGAAATAATTGCAAAATGTGGTTGAAGTTTGACAGTGGCTCTTTATGTAAACTGAGGAGCTTTTCCAAGCGCTAACATTGAAGCGCTCCGTCATTGTCGAAGACACCTCGCAACTATCCGAGGTCACTAGTGCATGAAATTTGGTTATTTCTTTCACGTTCTTTCTCATGGCAGTACCACTTGCGATGCTAAATAATCCCAAACTAACATACTTTGCTGCTCTAAGATTTATTGCTGTCTAACCTGACAACGTAAAAAAAAAAGAAAAGGTTGTGGACAGACTCTTACACGCCAAATTGTGAGTAAACGTGGAACTTCAATTTATACACTTCGTGGTTTCTAATTGCACGTCAAAAAAATGCACCTTATGTTTTTTTGTATACAGGAACTTACTGTTTTCTAGAAATGGTTGCTTTGTTTAACGCGCTCTGCAAGTCCTTGAAATCGCGGTGATTGAGCGACAATACGAGTTTAATAAATATCGTGAAGAAACATTTTTTTTCTTGAGGTTCACTACAAAAATGTAATGGCGCCGGCACAACACTGGTCCTCGACGCTTCATTTAGCTTGTTATTCGTGTGAATTATACTGCTTGCGTCGACTTCACCGTAATTTTTTTCTGAAAACAAAAAAAAGAACAGGAAATAAGTTATTCACAGCACCATAGTGAAGCTGTCTCCTTTTTTTGCATATTTTGCATCGGGAACATCCATTTAAGATTATTATGACAGCGCATACATAATCAGGGCAATCGCAGCATGCGAATGTTTGACAAACCAAGAAATAAGAAAAAAAGTCGATGGACGATGCAGAACGCTTTGACACCATTACAGGTCCATGTTTGAATAATTTGAAGATCGCTCTTTCGCTTCTGTGTCGAAGTTATTGATAAAGGAGGTCTGCCTTAGTAAAAGGAAAGCTCATACAATTAAGGAACGTAGAGAGCTTGTCCAAGAGTTTATGGCGACATAACGAATGCGTGAAGAGGAACGAACCAGATTCGGCCGAGAGTCTTTCTTTTCTTTGCTAGTGTTTCCTGTAAAGGTTATGTGAAGCTGTGCACAGCCATTCATCGGTCTTTTCTGTTCTCGCGAACCGGCTGGTGCGCGATTTTATGTAGAATATAATTTCCTAGCAACGCAGCAGCCACGTGCTCGGAAAGTCTTAACAAAAAGGTCAGCGCGTTATTTGCTGCTTGATTCAGTTTTGCAATCGCTAATGTGAATATTTCCTGTGAGAATTTTGTATGTATTGCGACTCCTAGCAAACGCACATGTTCGCGAAATTAGTTATTAGAAAGTAGTGCAAAGAAGCTACAAAACATGAAATAAGCTTGAGGACACTGTTTCATCGGGTTCTGAGGAACCCGCTTACAATAACTGACTACACCGGCTGTCACTAATGAGGCTTCAAATAATATTTAATAATATCCACTCTGAAACAAGTGGACCCTTCCTTCGGAGACATACCGTCAGTGGTGGCGACTACGCAATGGCGGCTGATAGGTTGGAATTGGTCGCTAATGAACAAATACACGTTAATTAACATTTAACAACAGCGGGCTCATCGTAATTGGTAAACTGAAGCGATCTCCCCGTGCAAGCCATATCAGCATTTGGATGTGGAAAAATGCGATTGCTCAAGTAATTGGGACGACGAATTTCGGCCATCAGATGTCGCGAAACCGAAACTGGGTGTCTCCGGTGAGTGCAGAGCCGCGCCGCTCGAGGCGACCTTCTGCTTACGTCACCCAGCAGCGGGCAGTCAGCGCGCTGCTGCTCCCCTGCTGCTCGTTATTATCGTTTCTATACAGCCAACTCATCTGAAACACTGACACACTCATGTGGTGGGTGTAATGCGCGTACATTTATCTCACGTACGCTTAATTTTCTATAAGGTTATCTCAAACTGAGCGAAGGAGGTGGAGGAGTATATTTTAACGAAGGAAAAGGAGGAGAGGTCGGCCTGGAGAGCGTGTCTCTAGCGTGCTGCTCTCCACTGGGGTAAGGGGAAATGGGAGATACAGGGCAAGGTAGGTGGCAACTGATTATGATGTGGTACGATAAGCTACCATATACGTGTCGTCCAACACGTGGATGCGCGCGTTAGACACCCTACAGGCAGGACTAATCTGGTCCACACTAAACGTCATCGTGCAAACGCATTTCGCACCGTCCTCAAATATCACGGGTCCTAGAGACGACCGTCTATGCCAGTCTCACATAGAAACCTGAATATCCGTGTTTCCCACACGCTATGCACGCTTGATTAGGCCATAGTCGGCTGCATGCATAAGTTAGATGCTGTGGTAAAGCATTTCCGAAGAACAGCCATCATTTATTTTTCGCCGGCCTGTCATCCTGTGGTGGCTGCGAGAAAAGGCTTCGGCGGCGGGAGAGGAGGTTGACAGCTGCCTCGCACTTTAGTGCTGGAGATAACGCTCGTATGATGAATCGGCTTACATGCATAACCACATGCACTACCGCTACAGACACGCTGGTAAGCAGCTTTCTTGTCTACAGAATTAACCATTGAAACAACTAAAGCTACCTAAATGTGCTCACTATAATATACACAAGCCTTCAAACAAGTGACTTTTCAAATAAAGCGAATGTCTTCCTGTAGAAGCGTTCGGCCATTCCTTTACACTGACAACCATGTTGAATGGATTCTGCACAATTTTTTTTTTACGCACTCACGCATCAAGATAACTTTTTATTGAGAGTTACAGTGACGAGAAGCGCCTGCCTGAACAGCATGCTAAATTTAGAACTTCAGTGATATGACTCTTCAGAACACGCCACATGGCGTAACTAGTCTAATTAGGGATTCGTTGGCGAGAAAGCAAAACATCCTCTGCCGAGTCTCTTTTGGAAGTTAAGCACTCTAGCTGTACACGCTGTTAACTTCTACTCCCGCCATCCTTCATGTGCATCACATGAAAATAAAGATTCAATTCAATATAATTTCCAATTGACCATTCTCGTGTTTGTTGTACTTTTTCTGAGCATAATTACCTTTCGTCGAAGTAAATATATATTACGGAACCTCAAACTCTTCGGTGCCGACATTTATCCAGCACCTCGGACGTGCGGCTCCACAGCCGCAGCGTGAATTACAGTGCGGTCATTGAAGTCACCGGCAGAGCTAGCGAAGCGCCTGGAAAATTACCAGCGAGAGTTGTGGATCAGACGCAAAGGCTGAGTATTCCCTAAGGGGGAAAGAACTGCCTTCGTGTAAAAAGATCCCAGCCCAACGCTTGCGCCAAACGAGCTTGCGTCAGCAGCACGCTCGCGCTTAACGGCGGTACGTTGAAAGAACCGGGTGTCGCCAGGCGCTTCCGGCACCTAGCGACAAGGAAACCATTTGTAGAATACGAACCAACGGTCAAAACAAAGCCAAACAAAAATGAACGGAAGGGAAGGCAAACTGGAAGATGCCTCGAAAGATGGTACCAACCCGGACAATCGCTTCATTGGAGACGAGCGCGTTGTGCGGCCGCTCGCAGTATCAGTGCACGGGCTGAGCTTTGCGGCAGTTTAGGCAGCAAGTTCGTAGCTACACCTGCACAGCTGGTGGCGAGATGAAGGGTGATGACACTCATTGTGGACAGAGGCCCACTAACACAGCGCTGTAGCGTGAGTGTGTCGAGAAGTCCGCCGCAGGTAGTCCTGCTCTACGGTGTCGCCGCATCTTAACATCGGTAGAGCTCGTTAACTGCGAAGAGAATGCGCTCCTCGCCTTCGCGGTCCACATCTCTCACAAAGAAACAGAGTGATGCTAACATTTTACGTCCCTCATAGCGAGTATTTTAAATATTGTCTTCAAAGAAACATAGCTATGACAAACCATGAAAAAATAAATTGCAGGAAGGAATATGTCTAGCTAGCGCTTTGCAGTGAGAACGCCTGTTGTGTCCCCCAAAGAGAAATAAGTAATATGAAAGGCAGCAAGTCTTCTTGTTGTTGCTTCGAGGCGTTGTCTTTACGAGGGCTTCATCGAAGCAGTCTTTATTGGTTTCTTCGCACTCAAGATCGAAGGTTGCAGAAGCCACCTAGATTCCTCCTTCCGCAACATCGCAGGGAAAGCATAGAGGCGCAAGAGCGCACTCCGCGAGCCGACCTGTAGACACCACACCGCTCCTCTGAGACACACCTCTGGTAATAGCGAGCCGGTGAGAAAAGGCCTCGTTCCTTGTTTCTAAGCACTTCCACGGGTGATTAATCCTGCCCATAACCATCGCTACGTTCTGCAGAGTGGCTGGGCGTAGCGACTCGCGAGAGTGTCCTGCAATATAAAACACCCTGCCGGGCCAACTGCACTCAGCAGACGGGAAAACAACACGGAGAAGTAATAAAAAAAGCAAGAGCGACAAAGGCAAACGCTCACTAGCAACACAATGATCTTATTGCATCGTTGCAACAGTGCTCGTCCATTTTTTTTTTCACTCATCTGTTGTGTCTTAACATTCTTTGCCTGCGTGGACTTCTTCAGCGTTCTTCGCTTCGCGATGGTAGAAAGTTGTTCGTCGAGTGTCGCAGGCGAACTACACGCTTCGCTGCACACTCGTTGGCCCGCACTGAATCGATGCGTGAAATGATCCATCGCAGCCTTCCTTCCAAGACGAGAGTAATAACCCAAGGGAGATGGCGTTGCTGGGAGCGATGTCTCTGTTTGTTTCGATCCCAGGCAGTAGCTGAAGCGGTGGGAGTCGTGAGCGATGAAAAACCGTGACGAGTGGTGCTCATTCATCTCAGAAGGTACCCTTCTCTACTTTAAACACCAGCCAGCTCCGGGTGGTAACCTGTACTGTAGTGATGGTGCTGTCCAACAACAACAACAACGACGACGACGATGACAATAATAATAATAACTACAACAACAACAACAAGCACATATAATCATGCTTAGCAACAATATGTGCTCACATATGGAGTGTAAATATATATGAGGATGATTTATAAAGCATCAATATACGATGTAGCCTGGGATGCACACACCACATGTCTTTCTGCCTATTTGTCCCGGCATCCGCCAGATCGAATCACCTATTTTATTGGCCATATCGTGAGAAGCCAACAAACAAAGACACCAAGGAAAATATGGAGGAAATTACTTGTGCTTACTAATTGAATTAATGAAATGATAAATTAATGACAATGAAAGTGGAGGAAGAAACCACTTGCCGCAGGTCGGGAACGATCCCGCGTCTTCTCATTACGCGTCCGATACTCTCTCTATTCGATGCTCTGTTTCATTGGCCTTTGTCTTGCATTGAACTTAAATAAACTAGTGATGGTGCTTTTTGGCATGTTCTTCTTCCTTTCCTTTTTTGATTGTTGCTTGAGAAACGAATTTGAGATTTCGGGATAGCCGATTATGACGTAACCTGCCTTAATTATTATGTATGTACATTTCAATAAATAAATAAATAAATAAATAAATAAATAAATAAATAAATAAATAAAATACCATGCGCTGCTGGCCTTTCCCATGCACGATATGGTTGTGTTGTCCAATGCTGCCTGGTAGGCTCATACCACGCTGTTTTCTAGCTTCAGGGCAAGCAGCCGTGAATGGATAACTTTACTATTTACAAATATCTACATTTCATAAAGCGTTATAAATAAATTGTCGAAGTTAGTGAGAACCAACGAAATACATTGTCTGTGTGGGAAAAGTTGCCGTTGTAAAAGTTTCTTCACAATTGCTGGGGTGGTGTGCGGGCAAATTTTGCAAGTATCTTATTTAATTTTAGGCAACTGATCTTATTCAAGCTGCTCGAAATACACCGCTTCGGTGGTTGATGGGTTGTGATTCTGCAAGGTCGCGCAAGTATTGTGTAATAATTTTATTCGCCGTGTGTCTTGGCATTCGCAGTTTAAATGCATTCGGCGCAGATCTTTAGCAAGTGGTCACTTTTCCGATTTCTTTTTTCTGACCTGAATATGATTCTCTATCGCACGAACACACTAATATGCGGTCGCAGACATGACGAACTGGTGACAAGAGAATTATAATGTGTTCTATTAGTGAAATTATCTCGCGAGCAGCTTGAAGTTGTGGCAGCGCATGCAAAACTATAGTCTCAGCTAACGTAGACACGCTATTTAAAGAAAAGAAAATGATTAAAGAGACACAATGCAAGATACGATTGCGTAGCCCTTTTCGTTCTGTTAGGGACGACGTAAAAAAAGATATTTCTTGTTTGATGTAGCTACCAGCAGTTCGGGTGCATTATTCATTGAAAAATAGATTACTGAAGGATTTATTAATGGGTAATGTGGCCGCCGTGAAAAGCTGACAGGCGTTTAACAAATGGTACTATTTACCAGGCCACGAAAAGAAACAAAACAAAACATGAGTGGCTTTAAATGTATTCTTTAGGATTTCTTGTGCAGTTGCGAAACATAATACGGACAGTGGGCGCGATAGAATCGCTCGTTTACGAAATCACCGCCGACACTTAACTACACTCAGGCACACGGGGTTTCCTTACCCGCAAACCCTCGATTGACTCAATTCGCGAATTAAACTGGCGTGCAGGCAGTTCTTGTACCATGTCTCGTACGATGCCGCAGTCTGTCGGTGAAGCTTAGAGAGAATATATATGGGGGTCAGAATAATGTCGGAGTCTCGCACCAATGCTTCTGTCTTGGCTGAACTTTGGCTTTGGGACTCAAATCACATCGATTATGCTGGCGCCGCAGATGAATGTACATCGCGTCTTTAATGCCATGGCGCGTTAAGTGATCTTTTATACACACACACTCTCGCCTTTACCTTCACCCCTCATCCTTCTTTTTCCTTATTCGCTGACCATGAGAGGTGAAGAGCAATGGGCTCAAGCAACCATAAGGAATGCCCGCCATCATTGTAGAGCGGGCTTGCTAACCACCCGTGCCTGCCAATTACGAAACGAAGATGGAGAGCTTTCAGAAGTTCGGGATTGTTGAGAGCAATTTGCTCCATCCCGCATCGCAATCGGCAGGCCATTACAGAGGCCTCTGGTAAAGGGACGCCCATTTGGCAAGGCAGCATTTTCATTCGAGCCGATCCTAATCTAAGCCAGAGGATCCCTTTGAAATTGCAGCGATGCTTATTGCACCGCTGCAACGAGAACTGTTATGCTGAATTAACCGCTGCGTTCAATTCGTACGTGCGGCCAGCATATATGCGCGCAGAATTGTACGAGGATTATCTTCGATCAGCCCATTATAACGGGGCTTAGCTTACAATAGCCGTAATAAAATACACAGCGCTGCTTATAGCCCCGTATATATAGCACTTTCATCAGGCATGGCAGGAGCACACGACGTGTTAGTGAGAAAACTGAAACAGTACTTTCTTCGTTTTCAACACAGCATCTCACAATTTCAAAAAGGAAAACTGTCAGTCTGTATTCTTATTATTCTGTGACAAGAGTGGGGGAAGACAGAGTAAGATGGTATAGGAAAGGCGTTAATCTGAAGAGGGGCTTCTGGTTTGCTACCCTGTCGACATCTAGCAACTGGCCCAAGTGATTATTATTATTATTAAGGGATTACGTTTATTGCTACCCTACGCTGGGGTAAAGACTAAGTGAGGAAAGGAAACACAGAAAGAATAGCGGGGAAAGAAAGCAAACGCCTTGTTTGAGGTTACACCTCAAGCTTGCTTGAGGTGTAACCTCAAGCAAGCTAATCAACGTGTCATGTGCCAAACAAATCTGCTCTTCGTTGGAATTGAATTGCAAAAGCGAACTGCTTGCCATGCTGCCGCATATGCAAACGACTAACCTGTAGCCTTTTTCTTTTCTAGCAATGCTATCTTCTAAGGGAAGTTTCCAGAAGATGCACCTTCGTTTTTTGAATTCATGTGAACTTCTTTTTCAGTAACATATGGCAATTATTGGACGACGATTTAAATAAATCTACAAATATTGTCTGGAAACGTCCGCCATAGCTCCGTTTTGCGCAGAATGGTTGGGAAAAAAATCGATTACATTTACAACGCAGATTACAACGCAGTTTGTCCTTGTCCTATTTCCGTGTCATTCAGCCTCTGCTTTTCTTGTGGACTTTGGAGATAACGCAGCGTAGAGAGGTCTTCAGCACTGAAAGAGAAAACTGAAGTCACGGCAAGTTGCTTGGGCAATATACGTCCTACTTCTCTGGAAAGACGTTTTGCTTGAGACGAAGAACCTCTCTGCTTGGGTAGTGTAGGACGGCTATGGGCTACGAAGCTCTCAGATTATATACTGGTGCCTTCCACAAAAAAAAGAAAAAAAAACGGAATGTACTAGGAAGTGACGACTTTTTCTCAGAAACTTATTGCTGCAAACGAAGCATTCCCGTTGCTGTAGAGTAAGTCACTGCGATAAATTCACTGTGCAATCTGCGCTTTGGAGCACATTGCAGGTATCCGCAGCGAACACTGAAGCTAGAAGCATGCTTTAGAAAAGTAAATTTAGCTGCCCAAAAAAACAAGCTTCCACTCGCTTTTCTCTCGTCTTCTTTCCTTTTTAAATTTTTTTTCACCACTAGCGAGCTTGCTTGCTTGCTTGCTTGCTTGCTTGCTTGCTTGCTTGCTTGCTTGCTTGCTTGCCTGCTTGCTGGCTTTATTTCGTTGTTAGCAGCGATTTCTCACTGGCTTCTACAAATGCGTTGATTCCTTTCCATGGGTCTGAGTTGTGAGACCGTTGAGGCAATTTACTTCTTTATTTTTTCTACCGGAAGACACTCAGCGAAAGACACCGGATGTAGACTTAAGGTCATGAAGCGCCTTAGAAAAACGCTTGTTCATATGATGTACTGCTGTGGCCAAGCAAAAGCTCATTAAAAACTCGCAAACCCCAGCCTTTGCCAGTTTGTTGCATTCGCGCTCACGATTCAATGCAGCTTCCATTTGGAAAACTACTGGACGTATCCCGTAGATGCCTTCTCGCGCTGCGTGAGATGAATTTCTGTCCAATTTACTTTAGCGCTTCTTGTGTACGTTTGTCGGGAATTCTCAGGACAAATTCATGTAACCGCTTTCGAGTGCTCTGGAACATTCTTGCGATGTAGTTTTCGTTGAGCTGGTCGTGATCAGGTGGGCGAAACACATTCGTCTGGTTCATCCAGAGTGCCACGCCTTAGCTCTGAGTTCTCGACGGAGCTCTCGCCGTCAAGCTATGAGTGCGACAGAGATACGAAAAAATATCCCGATCGCTAGCCTTCCCCGAATTGATCTGGGAACAGCCGGGCTACCGGATGGGACAGGTTTTCTTTTAATTTAACCTCGAGAGCGCGTCGTATCTCTGAAAACCTATTGGAGTGCGCTTAGCCCCAGTTGGATTTACTATTATAAGACTTATTCTACTAGACTGACGCTTGATCTACTTGTCCCCTGAATATGATCCAGGTGAACGTAATTGGGATTGTTTCTCTGTTATTTGAATAGGTGACAAATAAGATACTGTTGTGTATTTTTGTTTAAGCCATTCCGTACTGTGGCTACAATACCGTAGGAAGGTTCCTGCAAAAATGCAGTATTTAGTGTTCACGGTGCAACAGCAATAGCAGGTTTATTGCTGAGCAGCTTTGACTACGTTTTCTACCTTCTTCTGCTTCCTCGTCTGTTCTTTCAGCGAGCGCGCGATGCCAAGTTCGCATTAGCCTTCACACTCGGCCACGCAGCAACCTTCCGGCGCGCTTGCAACCATGCTATTTACTATGGAGGCAACTTGTCCAGGTATTGAGGTCGTCTTTGGTGAGCCGGTGAGTGCGCAACCAACTACTGTGGCGGGCTGCCCTGACTGTAGCGTGCCGGTCGCAGGTCCCGCCGACGATTATCCCGCCACAGATGGGCACGTACGGCAGGAGATTCTGTACAATGAACAGCTCCTCTGTTCAGCTATCGCGTGCGTCTTTTCAGTGTTGCCGCTGACTGATCAAATCTCTCCGACACGCTCAAAGCCGCTGAGCTGGACAAAATGCCGGCTGCTGCTGAGTTGTCCTTGTCCGGAGCTGCAACAAGGGTCGTCCGCTTTGGAACCGATAGTTACTTGCGCATCTGGTTTCTCCCGCGTCTATGACGGTCTCTTGCAATAATATCTTTCGATTTCCTCTTGAGTGTCTTGAGACCTCTTGCGTGTTTTGCGCGTCTTTCGTGTACGCGCAGGTCTTCAGTGATGATAACCTCAGCCATATTACTCTCCTTAGTTTCCTTCAGCGCGGCCTCACCTAGCACGGGGCGAACAGCCACGCATTCGGCCAATGACTGCGTCGAAATGCTAACATCTGACGGACCAGGATGCATATGCCTGCTGTGCTTCGTGTACGCATCGTGATCCTGGGGTTGCCGGAGCGCTAAAGCCTCTTCTACTAAATGAGCCGGTGCCTCTAAGTGCCCCAGTGTTGATGAATTTCGGAGCCGCTTCATCGACTTCTGTGGACGGAAAGTGGTCATGGTCTATGGAATTGCTGGCGTGGCGTCGGATGCCTACGCAGAGCCCGAAACACACGGCGGAAAAAGATGGCTCGCATGCGCGGTCAACAACCGAGCAGGATGGGAGCCCGTGTACCAAAACCTTGTCAGCTGCAGATGCAGCGGTGAGATGGTGCTGCTCCTGAGCTTCACTGGGTTGCCGCCGCAGCTGCTCCGCTCGTTTAGACTGCAACATGGCAACAAAGAACGTCAAACGCATCGTGACAACAAAGAACGGTAAACGTAAAGTGGGAGATGCAGAGACAATATCATAGGTGGCAGAAATGGAAAAAAAACCTACTATAACCAACTACCTAAGAGGAAAAAAAATGAAATAGGAAAAGTAACAAATAAATATAAATCAAAAGGAAGCTATTTATTTTTGAAGCCAGATCAGGATGTGTTACAACGCATAGCTATAAAGTGAGGTACACCAAGGAAGAAGCATGTGCTTGCTGCAAATGCTAGAGAAACGATGAAACATGTTTCACTAGAATGTGAAGATATCTACACAGTTGTCGGTTTAGGCTCCTCTGGCCTCATTGTAGCCGTTGCTTTCAGGGATAGCAGGGCGAAAGTAAACATATCCGCACTAGAGATTAATAAGAGGTTGATTGAGGTTTCGTGGCCGAAATGTAGGGAGACAACAAAAAACAGAACTTACTGCCGGGCTAGTTGGTCTTGATTCATCTTTGAAGTTCTTGTCGGTCGTCCGTGTTGTATCTTGCGCTCTACAAATAAGTTCAAAGGGACGACTTTCAACGGAGGCATAAAAAACTAAGTTCCCAATAGTGGATCAGAAAGTTTGATGGTGGAAATTTTGTGCGTGTGCGTGATTGTGTGTCTGGTTTTTAATATAGGTGGGACGTTAGGCAAAATAGAAACATGAGCTTGGTGACGCAACCCATCACGTTGTTTCTAAGAAGACGCTAATAGTAGCGATCCATCCATCCATCCATCCATCCATCCATCCATCCATCCATCCATCCATCCATCCATAAATCCGTATATCGGCTATATCGGCTATAGCCGATATATATATATATATATATATATATGTATATATATATATATATATATATATATATATATATATATATATATATATATATATATATATATATATATATATATATATATATATATATGTGTGTGTGTGTGTGTGTGTGTGTGCGTGTGTGTGTCAAATGTGTGTGTGAGAGAGAGAGAGACAAAGAGAGAAGAAAAGGCAAAATGCATTCATTGTGGTAAACTAAAACTTAAAAGCTCACACCAACAATTTCGAGGCTGGAACTTTCTTCCTCAAGGTAGCTTCACAGTTTGAAACGGCCAGTCTACCAAACTGCGAACTGCCGAACTCGAACTGCCACTCTAGAAAGTGTTGGCATAAACAAACTTCAGGTTTTTGTTTGCCGCAAAGCCTCCATTGTGCCATCATTTCTTCAAATAATAACTGACCCATTGGTCTCCTACCTTGTCCTGGTATATATATTGAGTTTCTCGCTGGATACGTCCCCGACTCCAGCTTATTTTCTCGTACTTGGGCCGGATGTCCCGGCGCTACGGGAGAACTTCACTGCGGCGCCGCCGAGTGTCTTCCGTATCGTTGTCTGGTGTAGCATATTGAATCTCGTGTCACGACTGAGTAACAGCTTTGCTAGCGCTGACGCGTAATTTACTATTACAGCGTAGCCCGATAAACACTTTAAGATTCCCACTAACACGCCACAAAGAGCGTGGCTTGCTGCTTTCTCGAAGGCGTTGTCTGCACGAATTCCTTGATGGATAAATCGAAACTGGGGGAAGCTATCTGCGGAGGAAACGGGTCGGCTCGTAATACATGAGCTGAGCGCGAGAACATTCTCCGGTCAAACAAGCGGCTTCGAAGAGAACTGTACCGAAATTGGATCACGAAGGAACTCAAAGAATTTCCGGAGTGGACGGGGTTACCGCGTGACGGATATCGAGTGGCTGGGAGCACTTTAGACCTGCACGCCAGGGAGAAGGTGGTGAAAGCTAATCCATTTTCGCCGCTTCTCTTTTGGCGTTTCCGACCATGCACGAGTATTGTGCTCGAGAAAAGTTGGCCAGAGAATTTGTGCAATCTCAGGAAACGGGTGATCATTTCCTCTCTAACTCTCTAGATCTGCCTGTCTCTCTCTCTCTCTTTCTCTTTCTCTCTCTTTGTGTGTGCGTGCGTGCATGCGGCAGAGTTCAGCTGTAACGGTGTACTTAGTCGCACACACCATTATAGGAGGAAAACACGCTTGCTGCGGCATATTCGGTTCTGCTGCAAGAATTTGTAAGTTCAGTTTCCATTTGTGGCTCGTCTTTCCATGAAATTCATTGCGACTCGATATATACAGTGTAATCTACATGAATTCTAAGATGACTTGATTATTCTTGAGCATACTTAATAGAGCCCCACATGCGACACATGCAACAGCGATGAGACGCTCGCAAATATCACCTGTGTCTGTCCGCGATATAGTGCCCAGAGACAAGTGATGTGCAGACTACTGGGCCAGTTGGGCAATCGTCCACTATTAGAACTCAAAGCTTTAGTTGAGTGCCCCCAGAAAACATCAGTGCCGAAGGCCTTACTCCCGTTATTAAAGTTCCTGTGGTCTATGGAGCTTCACGATAGACTTTAAGAAAGCCGTCCCCTACCACTCTGTAGTGTACATGGTTTGTTCTTGCTCGTCTCTCTTTCTCTCTATCTCCCCCTTCCACTCTCTTTCTCTTTTTATCCCCCATAACCCTTCTCCCCGTGCAGGGTAACCAACCGGATCTACCCCTGGTTAACCTCCCTGCCTTTCTATGCATCCTTTTCTCTCTCTCTCTCTTGATAGAGCTATCTGTGTATATGTCTACGCATACCCTTAAGTCACTCACAGCGATTATTTCAGCGGTTGGTTGCCTTACCGCTTGAGATGCCATATTCGGACAAGAGTGTGCATTCGGCTTATATACGCTTTCTGACTGTCTGACTGATGCAGAGGCTATTGATGGAGCACATGACCGAACACTCGTAACGTGTCCGTCTAGGAACTTTTGTTTCTCAG
This sequence comes from Dermacentor albipictus, assembly GCF_038994185.2. Classification (NCBI taxonomy): domain Eukaryota; kingdom Metazoa; phylum Arthropoda; class Arachnida; order Ixodida; family Ixodidae; genus Dermacentor; species Dermacentor albipictus. The sequence continues at coordinate 143,512,846 of NC_091825.1, read as the reverse complement.
AGGTGGATGTTTGTAGCGGGCAGCTGTCATGCCTTTGCTGTCTATTTAAATATATCTGCATTGTGGCACTGATTTCTTAAAGAAAATCTCGTTTTTTACTGTTACTTTTATTCTACCCACAGGGCCGAAGCATTGCAGAAGGTAATTGTTATGAGGAATGCATTAAAACAAAAACAAAAATTATATCAAGACAAAAAATACATCAAATACAGACATGCAATCCACACGAATAGCACGAAAGAGAGGTAGCGACAGCAATAATGAGAAAAGCGGAAAGGTCAACCGGAAATGCGCCCCATTTGCTTTTCTACGCTGGTTTTCAGGGAAAGGGTGTTCGAAAAGAGTGCAAAAGGTGAATTCTACCACCGCCCGCAAGAAATTAAGAAGGAACCGAATACCTGTTTCTGAAGAAATCCATACGGGTTCCTCAAGCGTCGCAGTTCAAAAATAATTCGCCGTGATACATTGCATGTCTTTCTTCTACTGCAAATCTTTCTTCCTGAGGCACCCGGATGGGTTTCCTTTGCAGATTCTTGCTTCTATAGGGCAGATGGCGATTTTTGTTCTCATTTACACCTGGTGAATTCTCGCAGGACATATTTTGTTCTTTCCTCTCCCCCTATCTTTTGTTTTTCAAGCAAAGAGACAAATCAAATCACCTAGTGCACATATTTTCATCCACGATTTCATCGCAGCAACTTTCGTGCTACAAGACAGCGCGAGAGAGAGAGAGAGAGAGAGAAAGGCAAAGGAAAGACAGGGAGGTTAACCAGAGATTATCTCCGGTTGGCTACCCTGTACTGGGGGAGGGGAAAGGGGAAGCGATAGGTGAGAGGGAGAAGGATTTAAAAAAAAAAAGGAAACTACACACACACGCACGTACACACAAACTGTTTCTGTGGGCACTGTCACGCAGCCCGCAAAGGCGTTCCTACTGTGATGCAGTGCACCGTACAATCCTGAGTCACACAGTCAAATCACAATCTGTCAGAAAGTCCAGTGTCTTTTAAATACCGCAGCAGCGCCTTCATAGCCGATCGCGCTGATGTTCGCGTAGGCCAGTGTCCAAGGATCTTGTTTTCTGACAGTGGGCGCTTGTCCAGTTTGTCTAGGGTGGCTGAGAGGACTGCTCTTTGCGGGTTGAAACGAGAGCACTCACAAAGAAGGTGCGCGATTGTTTCATTGCACCCGCAGAAGTCACAAAGTGGGTTGTCGGACATTCCGATAAGAAAGGAGTACGCATTTGAAAATGCTACTCCAAGCCACAGACGAACTAGAAGGGTACAGTCGCGTCGTGGAAGTTCGGGCGGAATACGGAGTTGTAAAGTAGGGTCCAGGGTATGAAGTCGTGCACTTGTGAAATCGGATGAATTCCACTGAGCTAATGTCAGGTCGTTTGCCAGTACGGCAAGTTTTTTCGCTGCGTCGGCTCTCGAAAGAGGAATGGCAACGCACCTGACGCCGTCATGGGCAGATCGGGCAGCTGCGTCTGCTCGATCATTGCCGTGTATGCCACAGTGACTAGGCAACCACTGATATATGATGTCGTGTCCTTCGTCAACTATGCGATGGTGTACTTCTCTGATCTCAGCGACGAGACAGCGCGAAATAATTTGAATCATGAATACGGTGAAGATGACGGACATTGGGAAGCCCAAAAGTGCGGTATAAAGTTCTTTCTTCGCTTTCTCAATTCCATCTGAAGGAAGCAAACGACGAAGAAAGAAGAAAAGAAAGAAGGGATTATTGTTTTTATTTTAACTTTTCTTCCCTGCCATGAAAATCAGCGTAATACTTCGTTTGGTGAATGGTTGACTACGAAATAAAGGAAAAGAAATAAGAAAGAAATGACGTTGCAACAGGTTTTTGTCCGCTCCTTGCTATAGAAGAAAGAAAAGGGGGAGCCTTGCAGATAAGTGGCGATTCGCTTGACGAGTGAGTCTCGACGTCGCTTCCTTTGAAGGTGCTGCCAAGGCAGGCTTGTCGCGGGTGTCGTTCATCTGCTCATTACGCGCACGGACAAGCCACCAGCTCCCGTGAGAGACGAAGAACGGGGAGAAGTGGCGTCGTGCGTCATTCCATCTTTGTTCCTGCCTCCCTATAATAGACGCACTGAACCCATCATTTAAGGTCAGACGTCACCTCGTCCCTCTTACTCAACACAACATGAAGGTCGGGTTATGATTTACGCGGGCCCACAGCATCACTTCGCGCTCGGACGTTATACAGCACCTTTCAAGTGCTGCAGCTTTGTAGCGTTTGTGAGACCTGATATTTGGGTGAGCTGGTACATGTAGATGACGGAAATAAACTGCGCTACCTTTGCACAGACAGCAGGCAAAGAAGACACACTTAGCGCTTGTGTGTGCCTTCTTGGCTTTCAGTATGCGTAAAAGCCGCGCTGTTTATTTGCATATTATATATTGTTAAGGTCTACACATAAAGCAGAGGTTACCACTGCTGTAGTTGCCTGCCTTGATCGCCTTGTGAACTGCCAGTTTGTTCGTTTGCTTACTTGCTTGCTTCTTTCTTTCTTTCTTTCTTTCTTTCTTTCTTTCTTTCTTTCTTTCTTTCTTTCTTTCTTTCTTTCTTTCTTTCTTTCTTTCTTTCTTTCTTTCTTTCTTTCTTTCTTTCTTTCTTTCTTTCTTTCTTTCGTTCTTTCTTTAGTCGAAAGCTAATCTACTTGCCTTTCCGACACGGGGCCTTGGAGCTGTTGCAAGAAAGGGGACTTCACCCTTCCTGCGGGCCCTCCTTTTGCCTGTATGATATGTTCTGTACTGTGCCCTATTAATCTTCTCTCTATGTTGTCTTCCTTATCGCTTTTGAGTTGTGGATATGTATATGTATATTGCCATAAAAATAATTATATTATTATTATTATTATTATTATTATTATTATTATTATTATTATTATTATTATTATTATTATTATTATTATTATTATTATTATTATTATTATTATTATTATTATTATTATTCCGAAGACCCGGACTCCTCTAATGTGGCAGCATATTACTAAACATCTCAGGCCGCATTGCTTCGTATCCGTTCTTTCATACTGAAGCCTTTTGGCTGCACCTAACTGTTTCAAATTATTGTCACCGCGCAAAGATGACAAGAACTATGCAAATGCCTATGCAACAGGCCCTTGGAAATTTGCGATATGCAATACGACAACATGCAAAAGCTCATGTACGGACACTTGGAGCCCATTACCCACCTTTTTTTTTTTTTTTGCACAGCGATTTGATCGACCAGTTCATTTTCTGAAGCTTGCTGTACAGCATTGCCGTGGTTTCCTCCGCAGTACGCCTGACCCGCGATCTAGGCTCTGAGGTTTAAAGCGCCCGAACCGCGACGTAATCACGAGGCACGCCGTAGCGGGGCACTCGGGAAAAAATTTGAACAGCTAGGACTCTTTAACGTGCACTTATATCTATGGGAACTATTGATTTTGCATTCCTCCCCCCCCCCCCTTGCCGTAAATTAGGCCACCGCAGCCGGTATTGAACCCGCCACCTTGACATCGTCAGCGCAACGCCACAGCGACGAAGCCAACTGGACGGGTGGCCTGAGATGTTACGTTCAATAACGTCGCACCATATTTTCTCAGCGATATTGTGTTTCTGTAACATTTATTGTGGGACACAATTATATGTGAAAAAGAGTAGCCTGCACCGCTCACCATAACAAAAACCGTTCAAGAAAACATTAAAAAAACATTCTAAAAAATACATTCCCATACGGAGAGGATCCAGAAGTCGGATGTCTGACGCACGTCGGTGCCCCGGATGTAAGTTAACTTTGGGTGCTCCCTTCGAAACCACTCAATCTGCGCATTCGGACGCGTCGTCAAAACTATCGCGAGGCTCAACAGTCCGTCAATACAGGTTGTGAAGTACGTGTTATTGTATGCTGGAAACTGATCGGAGTGGTCGTATTCTCCTGTTGGCTTGGAAGTCCCCCCCCCCCCCCCCAAAAAAAAAGCGCGCACAAGTTTTAGTTTTTGAGAACAGTACGTCACTGGCGGATTGAGCTCGCTTTTATATCTAGTCAGTTTCACAAGAGCAGTTAAGAAACGCTGAATAGGAGGAACGATTTTTTAAAGGCTGCTCCATGTTATTAGAAGACCACATTAATTCTGCGAAACAAGGTATAAGACCAAGAGACATATAATTCAAGCTTATACATTTGAAGAAAGGAATCCTTTCTCCCGTCCACTCACACATCCATGAAACGCAGACATCCACTTGTCTCGTTCCGTATCATTAGCACGACCACGAGCATCGGCTGTCGTGCAATCCGTGTCATGGTACACTAAAGTAGCGAAAGCCTGAAAGATATGGTGAAGCACATCAACTTGTGGATAGCCCAACCAGAGGGCTAAGCCCCGGGCAGCTGCTTTTCTTCGCACGAGCGACATCGCCGGTGACACACTGTGCCTCTAACAGGGTCGCTGTCACCTGCTGCTGCTTCTGCGACCAAGAAATGAATGAGCCTGTCCGCAACGTAAGGCTTCCACTCAGTGCCTGCCAGGACCTCAATGCTTCTTTTAGTTTGTTCGTGCTTGTAGCTTCTTGTGCCATCTTTTTGCTGCGGCTGCTGATGTTTTCGCTGTTTCTTCGTAAACGATATGGCGTGCCATGTGTCGCTCTAAGCGTCTGGCGACCCGGACCGCAAGACATATGAGTATGTCGTTATCTTAGTCGGGACTGCTGTGAATTCAAACTAAGCAATATGAAATTTATCTTGAATTTTACGATTTCACTTATGCCTTTCATATCGTGTGATTGGAAGGCTTGGAAGGCTTCTTTTATTGGTATCGTGCTTTATTTTGTAGATAAAGCTAACGATTCAACGGACATGAGGAGTTGAATTTCAAAGGCGGGCTTTCGATGGAACAACCTGGGGACGAATGTTTTTTTTTTTAATATTTGATTCAGCCGTGAATAGACGTGCCTTTTTCTGCTTAGAGAATAGGGTCGTAGATATTGTTATGTGAAGGAAGGCTTAAACAATGATGATGATGATGATGATGATGATGATGATGAGGAGGAGGAGGAGGAGGAGGAGGAGGAGGAGGAGGAGGAGGAGGAGGAGGAGGAGGAGGAGGAGGAGGAGGAGGAGGAGGAGGCAACAAAGGGCTAGGAGGTCAAGCCTCCTAGCCCTTTCACGTGCGTACTGGACAGCCAGGACTTGAGGGATATGATCTGGGGATCTGATCATTCCTAAAACCGATTCCGGGAAATGCCAGGGCCGAGCGACCCATACTCTCAGAGCATATGTTCAAGCGTGCATATCTCCTTTTTGCATGCTTTGCATATAATATTCATGTTTGCAATGTCATACCATTCCATTATTTGTGCAGGTGAATAATAAGACTGTGTTTGTAATTGCGTAAGTGTAACTGCTTCTGCTCTGTTTAGCCTATAGTGAGGGAGTGGAAACTCCCTTCTTCCCATGTAGTAATGTTTTGTAATTGCTTTGAATGTTATGAACGTATCTCCCTGTAGGATTTCCAATCCAGCAGAATCAAAACCATATGTAAAAGCGGCCCGGTCTGTAAGTTCGCGGGCGCCGCTGTTGGCCGATTCATTTGGATTGACAGGAATGTCATCAAGTGAACCAAGGTACGCCGGAAACCAATAACCTTTGTCCATTCTATAAACAGCAGTGTCCTTCACGAAGTACCTCAATACAAATACCTGGGCCTCTGGATAACAAGTAACTTAGACTGGACTAAACACATTGAGTATGTCGTAGGAAATGCAAACTGTAAGTTGTTCTTTTTACGAAGAGCTTTAAAATTTACTTCTCCTGGTGTCCGCATGACCGCATATAAAGCGCTTGTTCTGTCATTATTAGATTATGCAGCCATAATCTGGGACCCATTCACTAGGACCAATATTAACAAGATTGAAAGCGTACAGAAAAAGGGTGTGCGATTCATATATAACAGCTTTGGACGTTATTCTGTTTCTGCCCTTTTAACCAGAGCCCAGTTGCCACAAATAACCCGAAGAAACCGGTCATCTAGGCTAAAATTTATGTATCAGATTGTAAAGGGGCACTATAAATTAGACACTTCAGACGTAATAACCTTTTCATCCGGGTATGCCACTAGACAAAGACATCAATTAACTATTGCTCCGTTTCGCACACATAACAACTCCTTTAAATACTCTTTCTTTCCGCGGACAATAACTGAATGGAACCAGCTTACTAACAGCCTTCAGTTACCTTGTTTACATCGTGTCTAACTTAGTACTTACCGTATGCCTTCTATTTTAGTTTATATTAGTTTATTTACTCTTATGTATCTATGTATTTGTCGGTTGCCTTTTTTGTGATCTTTTCAACATTTGTGCTCTCCTGCCAAAATCCCCAAAGTGGGATTGCAGTATTAATAAATAAATAAATAAATGTGACGTGTAGTAACAGTTCTTTGCCTTATGTTAATAACTCTCGCAGCCTGTGGGGCAATCGTTCCCCTACTGAAAGCTCTAATAGCTGTTTTCGAGTCACTATATATTTCTGTGAATTTATCATCTGTTAGTGCCAATGGAATGGCAACTTGTTCAGCGACTTCAGGTTTGCTAGTGTAGACCGTGGCGCAGTTGGTGCATTTGCCCTGATGATGCACTACCGCCGCCGCAAACTTAGTTCGATCCTTGTAGGCAGCCGAATCAACAAAGCAGGCTCCTCTGTTCCCTTTATTCATTTTCTTGATTAACGCCCTGGCTCGTGCAACTCTCCTGTTGACGTTATGTTTTGGGTGCATATTCGCAGACAACATAATTGTCGCACCGCTACCCAGGAAACAATGAAGATTATTTACAAAGTATACTTATAAAAGCAAATGCAGCGCTGGCCAGTTAAGCAGACAGCTCGAGACCAAGGAGCAATTCGTCTTCTTCGTCGGGATGCACAGGTGCAATGTGCAAAAGAAACAAGCAATAGGCATGTGGCAATATTGTCACCGGCTGCAATAGGCCGATGACTGGGAAACAAGAAGACAAAGAATCTGCTGATGACTAGCCCACGCTTAGTCTTTGTACTGAGCGAAGAACCCTGACTTAAATATTACGTGATCTAAAGCTTGGCTGTCGTTCTATAACGTGCTAATATTCGTGCTAAGTATTGAAATGTTTAAAATATTTCACGAACCCTGTGGTGCTGTAGACGTGCTGTAAATACCCTAAGGCAATTTTAACAGCATTCGTGCTGACAGCGCGTTGTGTTTACACCTACACTAAACTCCTCGAGGGTCATTTGGAGGGTTAAAAAAGTGACCCGCGCGAGCAGATTACTTTTAACTCAATTTTGCGGGACGCGTTTCACACTCAACTATCACTTCAAATGTTGTCTGCGCGTTTGGTAGGTGCCTTTCACATAATCTTTGCTGACTAATCACAATTTCGTCGGACATCTGCTGAATACTTGCTGCCAATGATATCAATGAGCGCCAAATTACTTAACACGTCTTTTAGAAGTATCTTGAGCCTGTAGCGAAAAGAAATTCACCACATGTCTCCCAGCAAGCCATAGCCGCTGCGTCAAATCCGTTCTGTCGGTCGGTCATGTTTTCCCTGTTAACGACGTCCCGCTAGCCAAATGAACTCCGGAGTTCACTGTGCTTCAGCGATCACTCGTTGTTAAAAGAGTCGTTACACAAATCGCACGACTCGCTTAATTTGCATACAAGGTGGACATGTGGTGGTTTTGCACACCCTTGAACACGGTTCGTGGGATCGCCACTAATGGGTTCCGTAAAATGCACGTTAGCGAAACGGAACCTATCTGCGTATACAAACCGTGGTTGCGGTATACCGCCGTGCTTCTGATACTGTACTCAGTCGCTAAAGAGCACCAGCGGGGAGCGCTGTCGCGAAGTGTGACACTACGTAGAAACGCTGTTTGGTGTTGGCCTAATGTATCATTACTCATAAAAAATGGACGAGTTAGAGACAACGGGATAACGCTTCAGAAGAGACATAGCAGTAGTATGAAAGACTTAGCGAAGCTGGCTGAGCATTAGAAGACTTTGCAAAATAACTTGGAAACAGCTATACGAAGCTCTCTCTTCTTTCCTTATACTCTCACATAAGAAAGTGTGTAAACAGAGCTGGGGCTCTCATTCGATTTCGCATGTGTGGCTTGCCACTAAGAGCACTAAAAGAAAGGCGTACGAAAAGAGAAACAAAACCGGTAAGACTTCACGCAACGCTGAACTCGTATGTCCCGCGGAACCCATTAGTGCACCAAACACAAATGTGAGGCGCCACCTGAGGTCCCGTGGGAGCAATCCGATTTGGAATCTATTTGTGGCAGCTTTCGGAACCCAGTCTCCTTCTCTCTGGATGAGAGCTTGTTTTGGGGCCGTTTGTTGCCAGCCCTCAAATCGTAAGAGTTACTTTAGGAACGATACCTGTGAACTCAAGAAATCAGCAGTGAAGTAGCGTAACTTTCGTTTCTTCCTTCGCCCTCTTTCATTCGCTGCGTACATTGTATGCTTTTTTAATCGGTCAATGAAAGCTAAGATTAGGCTGAGCTAGAGTGCTTCAGGTACTGCGATTAAGTCGCTGTTACAGGGACCGGCATATTGACGTGCCGAAGAAAACAAATTCGGTATCGCCGCTACCACCATGTCACTGCTCCTCTTGCTCTATACGTCACAGATTTAAAGGGCATCCGGCAGCATCTACGTAATTATTAAGAACGAATTTCGCTACTTCTTAAAATGACGAAGACTTAACATTTCAGTGTTTGTGGCCTTGCTCGGCACTCATATATAAAAGAATAAACCAATAAGTTGGACTGATACATAAGTATAGGGCCGACTTAACAAAGCGCTTTGTTCGTAAGAAAATTTTCTGATTGGTCAGCCGACTTCAGTGATATGTTCGCTGTCACTGTTGGCTAGTTTTCCTTCTTACGGCCTTCACTGATGTAACAAGGTTTCGTGAATACGGGCCTAATGCCGTAAAATTAATGACGTGGCACGCTGAATCGGCCGTATACGAACGCGTTTGCAGTAACTAATGTAATCAGCGCGTAGGAAGTGAGAAATGCATATGGAAATAGGCACCTGTATACACATCTTTTTTTTGTTTTTCTTTTTACGCTAGGAGGAAGCTAAAAGCATGTTAATTCCGAGAAGCGTGTTGCATGTCTCCGTTATTATGGTTTCGCGCGCGACGACGAATAAACATCAATTGGAAACGCCCCTAAAATGTGTCGTATTATTCCGTCCCGATCTTAAAGGAAGAAAACCGCCGTCTGTGCATGAAAGGCAGCAAGGAAGGTCGATGGTTTGAACACGTTATATATGTGTGACTGTCCCACGAGTCTAAAATCGCGCTTAGAATTAAGGCTTGCGTATTTATATTATTACACCGCAAATATACAAGCAGGTGCTTGTACTTTTATTTTGTTTTATAAGTCTCACTGCCTTTGCAGTTTCTTAATAATATCGCGCGAGCGTCGACCGCATTTCGTATCAGCGGCCCCGTAGCGGCGAGGGCCACGCCTGAAGCGGTTAGCGCAGCAGAATGCTTTCGAAATAAAAATCCCCTTGCGGGCCTGCGCATACTGCGGCCAATTCCACCACCCATCGCTGTTGCATGGTTGCTGACGCTCGGTGCGGTCAACGCTCGCGCGATATATATAAGAACTTGCAAGGGCGTACTCTATGCAATAAACCAACCGCGGAAATTGCGTAGCTTGTTCTTTCAAATTGCCATTGTCCTTTTTTTTTGCGAGACTTACGGTTGATCACTCTGCGGAGCAACCAGAGGCAGCCATGTGTGCCCATGTTCGGCCGAAAACCTGCCTGCGCAGGATGCAAACCCGGTTGTACATATTCGATGTAGTGCTGCATTCTTCTGTGCAGCATTCTTTCTATCAATTTGCAGACAGTTGACGTTAGAACTATGGGCGTAGGTTAGCTGGTTTCATGTGGTCTTCGCCCGGCTTCGGTATAGGGTAGATGAGAGATAGTTTTAGTGAATCTGGCACTAGTCCAGATTTTCAGGATTCATTCATAATTGTTAAAAGTTCTTCTTGAGCTTCATTGCTGAGGTTTCGAAGTTCTTGCCAAGCCACTCCATCGTGCCCGGGAGCTGACTTCGTTTTGCCATGTGCAAGGGCTGCTACGAGTTCACCCAGCGTAAAGGGCGTGTCTAGCTCCTCTTTCGCGTTGTCTATCGTTGCAGAAGGCAGCGGTTCAGGAGGAGCCTTGGCAGGATGTGGGAATAAAGTGTAGATGACGCGGTCCTCCAGCACGACAGGCCCTTCTCGCAAAAAGAGCTCCGCGAGAGGAAGTGCGCCTTTCTTGCTCCCAAGCAGGCTCCTTAAAATCTGCCATAGCCTTTTTAGACCGGGTTCCCGGCCAAGCTTCGCGCACGTATTGTGCCACGTGTCTGCTTCGAGTTGTTGTTGGTATTCCTTGATGAGTCGGTATTAATGTTTAAGGCGCATTAGATCTTTGTTACGCTTTCCTTTATACGGGTATTGCTGTGTGAGGCGGTTGACCTTCCGCCATAGATTTGCAAGGTGCATATCCATGTGAGTTGCAGTGTCATCGCATGGGATAGTTTTTCTGGCCTCCGGCCATGCCTCCGCTATCATAGCGCTGAATTGTTCAAAGTCCGCAAAAGAATCCCCTGTAGCCATTCTAAATTTTTTCCAGTCAAAAAACACCGTTTCTCTCCTCTCTCGGATCTTTTTGCGAGTGAGCGTGATAATTATTGGTAAATGGTCGCTTCCCCATGTTGTCGATTCTACGTTCCATTGCCTTATGAGCCCTGGAGTGGCTAGTGTGAGATCGGGCGTTGTGTCCTGTTGTCGCGCGTGTAGCCCTATGCGGGTTGGTGTTTCTGGTGTGTTGCATATGTCCAGAGTTGACATTTCTATTGCATCGTGCAGTATGCGTCCTCTCGGGTCAGCTTTGGCGTAGCCCCATGTTTGGTGCTTGGCGTTAAAATCTCCTCCCACTAGAATGGGAAGGCCTCCGGCTTGTGCCTGCACCTTACTGAGCCATTGGTAGAAGTCATTCCGGTGCTTGCCCATTAAGGGTCTGTAGTACGTGCAGACTGCAACCATTGGCCGGCGGCCGCGTGGACATAGCTTTACTGCCATAATTTCTCTAAAATCATTACACAAATCTGGTATTTGCAGTGGGGTTGCGGTGCAGCCATGTCTTACTAAAAGAGCAGCTTGGCCTTGCGCTTGTTGGTTTCCTTTGCCCTGGTGTAGTATCGTAGCCTGCTGAAAGGTTCGGTAACCTCGAATACTGCATTGTCCCCTTGTCTGCTGTAGAAGTACGACAAGGGGTTTGAATTTTTTTATTTGATGTCTTAGAGTGGATCCATTCTGCGTAAAACTTCGACAGTTCCATTGGATGCATATAGGCCGTGCCGTCATCTTTCATCTGCTGGCTTACGCCTTTTAGGTTCGTCATGTTGCTTCTGCATATTTCTCTGAATTTCCGTGAATATCGCCTGCATCTGAGTTTGTATTACATTCTTACTGTCTGAAATTCCTCCCGTAGGTTCTTTTCGAGGCACTGGGTCTCAGTGTGTCTTTCCTGCCTTAGTATGCTCAGCATCTGCGCATATGCCGAGTCTTGGGCTGTTAGTGGTTTTGGCACTGACGGTGCCTGGTTCTGCTGGGTCTGTGCAGGTCCTACGTGATGCAGCTTTCTAGAGTTTACCGTGGTTTTCCGACTAATTGATCACCCGACCCGACTGTTAGAACGCGTGCGTTTTTCTCGGTCTGCCGGCGTCTCTGATTCACGTTGCAGTGGCGTTGGCGGTAGTTGCGTATCCCGTTGCTCTGGTGGTAGTCATGCGAGTATTTGCTGCAGCATTGCTCTCAACTGCTGATTTTCTTTTCTTAGTTCTTTTATTTGTTGCTCATAGTGAGCGGATAGCTTGGGTTGCGTGGATGTTCCCGCCAGTACTTTTTCAGACCAGGTCACTGTCCTCTGACCTTCTTCTATGTTCTGCACCACTTTCTTAATGTCTTTCGGTGCACGGCTCGGACATGCTAAGTTTAGCGATATGTGGCCCTGTTTCTGGCATGCGACACAGAATAGCTCTTCGTCGCATTCGTTGTCTTCAGGGTGTTTTCTACCACACTGTTTACAAACTTCGTCTGAAGAGCAATACTTGGCAATGTGTTCCAAGCCGTGACAATTGTAGCAAGCTATAACCTTCGGTCTGTACTCATGCACTCATGTGATCCCATAATCGAACACGAGCCTGTTTGGGGGAGATTCCGTGTTAAATGTTAGAAGCAGCATGTTTGTCTTCCCGAGCAGACGTGCCTCTAGGGTAGTTGCCGTCTCGCATCTCAAGTGACCCTTGATATATTCAATGGTCTGGCCGGGACGCACCTTGATGACCCTCCGACTGTTCCCCACCTTCTGTGTTGGCGTTCTTTCAATTATCACTTCATACGTACGAACGCGACCGCTCATTTTCTCAGCTAATCGTGTCAGCGCCGCAAGCCTCTTCACGTGTTCTTCATCCCTGACAGTAACCTTTATGCAGTTCGCTGCAGGGTCGTAGCGGAAAATTGATACTTCTGCAAGTTCCCAACTTCTTGCCGTCATCTCTAGTGCTGCTGTTATAGCCTGCTTAGGTATGTCATGCACGTGTACCTTGTTAGGTGCCCTGATCGAGAGCGCAAAATGAGGTCGACTTACCCGCTCGAGGCGAAGCTGTTCTGGCTTGACTTTTCTGTTTGGTTTCCGCTTCCTGAAAAAGGACCATCCGTTGTCCTACTCGTTGTCTTCGACGTTGTTATCGTCGTTGTCGTCCGCGCTATCATCCTGAATATCCATTTGGTCATTCACTTGCGACTCCCTCCTTCTGGCCTCTTCCATCGAGAGATGCCCCACGGCGTCTTCGGCTGCAGCTCGGCGTTCGCTCGGCGTTTCGACGCTCTCTGCGCGCTTCACTCGTCGCGGTGTCTGCATTTTGGAGGGGCTATTCTTCAACTTTTCGGCGTCTCTAAGCTGAGATGGGCATGAAGTTCCCGCGCTGGGTCCACTCGAGTGCGAATGTTGCTGTGGTGGCGACATGATGCCGTGCTCACCTGGCCGGCCTCGCCGAGGCCGCACTCGGGCTAGGCCCAGACGTGGTTAGGCTTAGGTCAGCGGGCCGCCGTCGAAAATGTCCTCGTAGCCAGAAAGAAACGTCAACTGGAGCCGTGAAAAAGCACACCACACTCACAGAAAGTACTCACAGTGCCGTTGCTCAGTGTTTCACCACGTTGAATGATAGTTCCACACAAGCTTAAAAGAAAACATCGAAGAGCCAAAGTGGGCCACGTCTTCACACTCTGGCGATCGCAGCGCCCCCCCCCCCCCCCTGCCCCGATAACATATAAAAAACGAAGGAAACACAGCACGTTTTCAAAGTAATGTCCGAGTCCTCACGCAGCAACATATAATCACATATACCATTGAAAGACACAGTTACACATAAACTAAATGTCACATGTATTAAATGATTTTCAATATATAGAGTGTACACAATGGTTACGTACAATCATGATGTGAAAGAACACTTTACACAATTTTGAGGTTCAGTTACACATAAACTAAATGTCACACGAAAAAATTATTTTCAATATGTGGTACGTACAATAATGATATACAATTTTGAAGTGATGTGCACGAGATGCATATATAGCAGCAAAGTTTGCAAATTCGTTGGACTTTTTTCACACGAAAAAATTATTCCCAATATATGGTACGTACAATAATGATGCAAAACAAGACTTTATACAATTTTGAAGTGATGTGCACGAGATTGAAAAGGAAATGCGTATATAACGAAGTTGTTTGTGCCAATACACTGCCATTGGAGCCATGCTTTACGTGAACAAGCCTACACGTTACCATTGATAACCGCCGTTGTCACTCTGGCGGTCATTGCAATGTTCTGGCAAAAACTTCGCCGTTGTTCAATTAACGAGAATATCGTAGCAGTTTTCGTTTAGCGCTTCAGTGGCACCAGTATACCTTTAGCTCAATATCTCCCATGCAAAGTCTTTAAAGAGCACAAACGCAATGTTGAAGGTCATATTTGGCAAGAACGCGCTTTTTGAGTGAAAATAAAGGAACCCCAAAGTTGACGCCGACCCTCATTTGGAAAAAAATTTGCATTACGTGAACGTCAACGGGTAGGTGTGATGTTGTTGCGATACTTTCAGTCACCGAAGTTAGCGACAAAAAAAAAAAGCTCATTGAAAAGCGGCAGTTGCCCGTTGTCTCCTGGGACGCATACCCAGGGGCACAACCAGCGGCGTCATGATGCATGCCCAAAAAAATTCACCAACGATGTATAAAACATTTTTTATTGCGAAAGCAATAGCTCTTGGCCGTCGTCCCGGAGAATCCACCATTGACCTTTAGCGTGACCTATGTGTGACGTCATACCAGATGTGGAAAAGCGGGGCCCCAACTCGTCGCGATCGTCCCAGCGAATCCTCCATGCTGCAGCTGCGCGCCGCTGCCGCGAGGGGCACTCGCTCTACGTAACATCATGCCAGCTGTAGAAAAGGGCCCCCCAAATCGGCTCGTCGCAGTCATCCCTGCGAATTCTCCACGGTATGTCGGATGATGTGTATAAGGTGAAGCTGCAGCTAAGAAGCGGCGGCGTGCGGAAGAAACGGATGAAGAGCGGGAACAACGTTTAGCTAAAGGGCGTGCATATTAACGAGGCAGCGTTAAGGAGCTCGTGTCCCAGAAAAGCCGGTGTCGTCGGCGTCAGCGGCGTTGGCCGTGAGCGATAAACCCCAGAAGGCACTTCATAAATAAAAAACATCTTGCAAGATGGGCTGGTGGGAATCGAACCAGGGTCTCCGAAGTGTGAGACGGAGACGCTACCACTCAGCCACGAGTTCGTTCCTTCAAAACGGGACAAAATCGCCCTCTAGTGAATGCAGTGTTGCCTTAGAAACGTGCCGTAAAATGTTATACTGCGGTGTATATCGTTAATTATGACCATGTAACTTACAGAAGTCGCAGTTTCACGAGTATAGCGAAGTACGTTTCCGCTCGATTTCTTCTGCGCTCTGCGCACCCGCACAGCCATCTTGCGGCAAACACAGAAGACCTTCTCCTCACAATGTACGGCGCTGCCCCGACACGTGGCGCGCCACTCGCCCCATGATCGCGTCCGCCTTCATGGCGCGTCGGGGCCCGGCTATGTGTGCCGATCGCGACGTTTGGCTGGCGTAGCGCGTTTGAGTAGGCGGTGCCAACGGGGTGCGATAACGCTATCGCGTTCCACTCTTGAAGGCGAAGCTTAAGCGTCCTCCAAGTTTTATGCAGCCAGGCGAATGCGTTCAACATCTCTGGATCTGGGTGCATCTACAAGTATCATGCATGCTGTCAACGCTGACGCGACTTTGGCGACACCTGATCGTTCGACAGCAAGCCTTATGGATGCTTTAAATGGCGACGAGACTGCATCTGCACGTTCGATGAGCAGTATGGAACTCTACAACCTGAACAGAAGATTGCTTTCGCAATCCATTAGGCTTAGCCAAGTTAAGCCTCTGCCAATTTTCTTTTGAATTTGCGTCCTGCCGATAAGCATAAATCTCGACTGCGCCAGTGGTTCCAGCACTTCTGCAGCATTGTGAACGTAGAAATGATCATTAGTACGGTTCCATTTCAAACGGCGAAGGAAGAATCTTTTTATCTTAAATATTTGCGTCTTGTCTATTTATCTTGTTCTTTCGTGGATATTGATCGATTCGTTAGCTTCTGACATCTAAAAGTAGAACGCAAATTCTTGCAGCCGAGGAGCGTCGAAATAGCGCATTTCGTATGCTTTCTGTTGTGTAAATGATCAGCGTGATGGCATGTTTCTACAAATGCTGGCGCACGAATAGTTGGTTGGCGATACTCAACATTTACCAAAGCGATGGCAGAAGCGCCAGGTACGCCCTGAAGTATGCGAGGTCTTTTGCCTAATGTTCTAAATTACGGTATAGCCCGTGTAGAACATGAGCATAATTTGCTATTCTTGGGCTAATAATGCCACAGTTGCGGTTAATGCGCATTAAAATGATGTAATATCCCATTTCCCTCCTGCAAATTGACGGTTAATGTTGCTAAAAAAGTTAGTTGGCTTTCGCCTCCAGCGTTTTCACCTATGAAGCCAATGACCGGCCGCCTGCGGTCGAGAACGTCCAAGGACTCGCACGAAAACGCTTTCAATTCTTACTGCAGACACCATCGGCGTCCATTATTGAAGATTTGCGTCGCTCTCCAAAGAGATGTGTCGAGGCCGTTAGAACAGGCTTTTTTTTGCTCCTTGTCCAGCTGTGCCCGCCTTTCATGACGTCCGCGCCTTTACGACCGCCCCGCAGCCTCCAGTTCTGGCTCCAGTGCCTCACGAGACTCATTGAATGAGCAGTGGCGAGACGCGATGAGCAGTCGTCGTGCGCGATCAACGTGGGCGCCATTTTGGTAGCTGCAGGAGCTTGTAAATAAAAGAGTCGGGTGGCTAGAAAGCCAGATTAGGGGGTGCTGGCCCACGTCATAAAGCCAAAAGCAGACGGCGGGGAAGGCAATTCGCTGGTGCTTCAAGGTGCGCGACGTCGTTGCGAAGCCCACGTGCCTTGTTTCGGCAACGCAAGGTACAACCTCCGCCCAACAGACACAGCGCAGCTTCCGTTTCTGCGTGAGCGACAACTACATAATAAAGCAATGGGTTAGAACGGGTACCTTGTGTAGCAGCCACGCACGTGACTTCAAGGAAGACCATAAGCCACAGCCTGATTTTGGTTCATCTTGTGCAACGCCTCCACTGCCATGTGTTGGCAAGGCGGCAAACTCCATAGAAAGCGAGCCATCGCTCTTATTTATGGCGGTTTCTTCACGCAGTTTCGCAGGAGACCTCACTGAGCACGAGTAGCAATATGAACAGTACTTTTCCTCATTACCGAATTCACTGCACATTAAACACTGCATTTCTTAGTTCACTTAATAGCGACAATGGTGTTGGTTATCTTGGCAACAGCTTTTGCTCGCAGATCGAACGGGGTGCAATAAAACCGTAAACTAATCTTGATACAAAGAAAAGACACACAAGGCGACAACATGACGGTTGATGAGGCTGCATAGAGGCCATACGTACTGAATCTAAAAAAGGTGGTCACTTTTTAGCGATTCCCACTTGAAGATGAATGCTCTCGTATTGTTACCGAGCGTTGTGAAAACTCCTGTAGGCTACGTACATTAATGAAAGGGGTATTTTGTGCTTATAGAACACAGAGCCCATGGTTTCAAAAATTCTCATAGCTAGTTTCTCACTGAGAGACGTAGTTGCGCTAGTTAATTACCTATGTGGAGCATAAGCAGTCATTCGGGCTCTCTCAAGTCGTCCTTTTGTCAAATTTGGCAAGCTGTCTCCTATGACTGGCAAAGATAAGTATGAATGCAACAAATTAAATATTTAAAGGCTCTTTCAAAGCGTCACTCTATTCGGGCCATTATAGAATGTAGTATATACTAGTCCAGAATAGACTGGTCGCAAAGGAAAGAAAAGCTTGCTTTGTCTTTGTCTTTTGTCTGACCTGATCCTTTTTTAACCTGATTCTAAAATGAGAGTTTTCCGAGGTAATATATATATATATATATATATATATATATATATATATATATATATATATATATACTGTGTTAGTCATGCAGTCTTGATAACTAACCGGGAACTGTTTCATAACATTTACCTAAAAACACATCAGTTGCGATACAGCACGTGCTTGAAGAAAGGACTTTAAGCGTGTTCACTGCCTTTGAAGGTTTGAAAGTTTATTTAACATAATGAACGTATACAATTGCAAAGTACACACTTTTGGGACCCAACAAATTTGTTAAAGGGTCTCTACCGATTGTTATTAGGAAAAAAACACTTCTACGGCAGCTATTTTTTTTATACTACAAAATCACATAAAACCTAGATAGCTGAATAAGTAAAACACGAAAATACAGTAGTAGGGAACATTTCACAAATGAGATACATTTTTCTAACAATTTTCTTTGTTACGTCATCGAAAACATCGACACAGGAAAAAAAAGAAAAGAAAAGTGAGGGCATGTGCAAGCATGTGCAGTGTTACGCATTGTTAATAAGTGAGAGTTTTAATTGTTTAAGAAATGTATGCAATGTTCTTAGAGTGGTTAGGTCACTATCAAGCTTATTCGAAACTGAGGTACCTGTAAACTGTAGTGTAGAGCGACCGTAATTAGTATTTACCTTAGGCAATAAAAAACTACAGTGAGATGTGTTTCCAACATGGCGAAGTGAAGGATGGAGCGAGACTGTTGTCAAGGCCAGTTTTTCATTAACTATTTGATGCATGACGGAGGCGATGTTGTATGTTGTCAAATCGAAAATGTTGAGAATGTTAAGGGTTTTGAACAAGTCTTCCCTCTTAATATGCATACTGTTGGGTGCTATAATTCGAAGAGCTCTTTTTCGAAGTGTAAACACTGGTGACAGATGAGTTTTGTATGTGTAACCGCAGCTCACTAAGCAGTTTTAATGTGAGAGTGAACAAATGTGTAGTAAAGATTGATAATTATGTGGGGAGGGAAATAGTTTCGACATTTCGACATTTCGACAGCACACGCAAGTCATATGAAGCCTTTTGAACTACGGAACGCACATGAAGGCGGAATTTTAAGTCGTTATCGATAATAACACCAAGAAATTTTGTCTCACTAGATTATTTTATCGGATGGTTATTGTAAACGAGATCTGAATGAATAGCCGTCTTCCTTTTTTCAGAGTGAAATAAGATAAGAACTGTCTAAGTTGGGTTAAGGTGAAGGGCATTCATTGTACACCAACGGTGCAAAATTTGTAATTCAATGTGTAATTTGCAATTTCTTAATTGCAATTTGTAATTGTAACTTTATGAAGCCTCTTCCTGTGAATTATAATCAGTACCTATGCCATGTGAACAAGTTAGAAGCCACTGACCTAAATATGTCAGGCGCTTATGTTTTTTGTGCCTTACTTCTTGAACAAAATTTTCGCTGTGTGTAAAGCTTGAACAATTGTCATTATTTATTATTCGTATTCTACCAACATACCCCGGTGTGCGTTTTCCACAATCGCCATATTTTGCTTGTTTTTTCTTTGTTCAGTCAAAGAGGCGGTCAAGCTGAGTGATAAGCCAAGAGATTAACCGCGAGTGCAGATGATAGCTCTATAAATAAGTATATGAGGAAACAAGCCTCATCACTCTGAAGGATGAATTTTTTATAATCCGCGGCGCAAGAATGTACTCTGATGTTCGTTTAGCGGAGCGAACTGTCCTTGACGAAAGGCTTATTACACCGCCTGACAGTCACGAAGAGGGGAATTAATTACGCGTGTGGAGAAATAGACGTGATCGAGCACCTATATGTCGCTAAAGAAGGAAGGTAGTTAAGAAGTTTCTAGAGTCGCTAATTATCTGAACTGACATGGAGCAACTATGTTATGTTTCTCTTGCATCTTGCTTATTGTTAGCGCCTTAACGCAGGAACGTGCTATAAATTGATATGCAAGGCTAAGGCTTGCCGACTTTTGTCGGACATTCCACGATTTAGTTAGCCTGTGGCTCTAGTTACTTGAGAAAGCAGGATATAACGAAAGAAGTTATGCCACATTGGTTTTCATATTCTAACGTCGGATGTCCCCACCCTCCCCTTCTCATACCCGCCACCCGCCCCGCCAGAAGAAGAGAAAGCAAAGAAAGAAAACTGTATTTACATGGAAGCACGTATACTAATGGTAACTGCTAGATGTAGTAAAAAACAGTACTTATAACGTTAAGCAGGAGCGAGTGGGCTGCCAGGAGGTGATGTAAGCTTTTAAACTACAATCGCCGACCAACTGTACGCGCATGAGGCTAAATGAACACGAAGAGGGAAGTAGTAAAAACTATGGCTGCGAAAGTTAAGTGAGGGTATAACTGGAGCTGAATGCACAGAGGTTTCTCTTCTTCGTCAGTGCTATTTGTCATTGGCTTGCCTCGCTAGTAATATGTCCTATAAACAACACTATCGGCTGCAATCTCCCTTTACGAACAGTTTTAGCGGAATAACTTTTACAACGTCAGCAGTTAAAAGCTCGAAGCTGAGTTTGCTGTGTCAGTCCCCTTTACGCCAAAGGTGGCCGTTGTCGCCATCGATATTGTGTCGTCATCAATTCACCCGATCGCAATGTTCGCCATTTCCGAAAGGCGAAGAAACTGTACCCATCTTCACCTCTGAATTGTTCGCACTACGTGTATTGTACGCCTCATGCACCTAATTCCAAGCGCCCTGATTTTTCACTTAATGAAAAAGTCAACTTACTTCGAAAGAATTTAAGAACTACAAAGGCCATATACTCATAATACTGTATTATCTTGAACATTTAATGAACGCATACCTTTCGTTCCACTATAAATAAAAGTAAAGATATTTCTCTTCACTCCGTTATGCGGTGGCGTCTACAGGATTATTATTCACTCTGTCACCAAAATTTCTTTTCTGCAACTCCTGCCAAGAAAGTAGAAGTGAAAATGTGGCGTATTAGTGTTCAGAAACTCCATGTAGTGATATTCTGAAAAGCTGTTCATCCTTTACTCTTGGATAAAAAATTGGGGACAATATCGACTTTGCAAGATATCCTTTGTTCTCGTGCGGTGCTTCCACAATAAAGCCTTCTGGCAAGACTTAAACGAGCTAGCGAATCTGGATAGGTAGTGCTGTTACCACACTCTTTCTTTGTGAAGAGAGGAAGCTCGCAAAACCTGACACTCTGGGAGCGCGTGACGCATGGTTCTCAGGTAAGAGAACTCCTTACGCAGCGTTTCCTTGTTTGGGCAAAGTAAGTAAATCCACAACCCTGTCTTTGCTTGTTACAGACAAGACAAAAGAAAATATGCACCGTTTGTATTTTTCACCTCGAGCAGGCACATTTTCGAGCCTCCCTCAAGTTTCGCGCGTTCCATTAAGTTTCTCGTCTTTCTGGCGCGTAAAAGACGACTGGCGACGCTGCTCCGAAGACAACTAACTACCACGAGAATAAATAGGATTATTCTTCAACCTATTCAAGTATTGCAGCCCTATCAATACTAGTTTTGCTCTTGCTAAAAATGCAAAGACGAAGTCGTTGAGAAAGTCGCACGTCTAGCGAGCCTTTAAAGGGCCCCTCACCAGGTCTGGCCTTTTTGAGCTGACAAGCGCAGTTCATTCTAATGGGCGCTAACGGTCGTGTCTGCTCAGTATTACATCCTTAGCGCCGCGGAAAGAGCTTTGCTTTCAAACGGAGCCGCCGTTTGGCCTTTTTCTGAGGGACGCTGCGCTCATAGCCGGAGAGACGACGTACTACATCGCGCAAGTGCGCCTACGTTGTGTGGCAGTGGTGTGACGTCGCTCATAGTTATACGTGACTTCGAGAATTATTCAGGACAACATCAGTTATTTGTTTATTATGTTGCTTCAACGGAACAATTAAAGCGTAGGGAAAGAATGAAACATACAAACTGAATGTCGGCGAGCTGTTGTTGTACTTCGTAGCGTAGCAATAGAGATGTGTTTCTTTTCCACTGCTTGTTCCCACGTCGTGCAGTGTTCCAGCGCCGCGATCGTGCTCTGTGATCCGCTTGTGTCGGCGTCAATGCTCGTGACTGTGGCCCTGACTTGCACCGCTAATCAGCTGTTTTCGTGCAGTGCGCGCAAAACGTCCCGCTGTGCGAAACGATACAAACACGACAGCTCGCGCGCGAGACCGTCACTGGAAGTGCGCCACTCAGAAAAAACACGAGACAGGGAGACAACAAAAGAGGGCGGGGCCCGTGACGTATTGGTCACGCGATCCCCTGGCTCCGGTGTGGGAGAACGCAGGGAAAGAATTTCACTTGCGGAATCTAGACGGGCCAAGCGAAGAGAGCGTCTATGTTGGCGGTGACGCTCGCCTCTTGAAATAATGGGTTCGCGGCACTTGAAATATTTCTACCTCCGCTACCATTGAACTAATTTGAAAAATTCTCCCGGTACAAAACTCCTTAAAGGGCAACTAAAGGTTCCAATATATTACGAAAATTTTCTATGTGGGCTGGTGAGGGGCCCATTAAAAGTGGATCAGCAAATTGCTTCTCCAAAGCGCGACCTTTTAACTTTTACGGGAAATGGCTAGACATTTGTTTCATACTGCTTGTCTCTTTATTGCCATCTGCATAGGACGTCTTCTCCCTGGCAGTGTTTCACTTCGATTTTATTTTATTCATTCAAACCATCGATAAATTATAATTATGACGAGCCTGCAAAAAAAAAATCAGCCTCCATTCCACCCTGTGAAAGTGGATGTGCAACTCCTGCACAGCCGACATTAGACAAGTACCGCCACCTCAACTGACGTCAGACGACGTTAGACAAGCACCACCCCCACAAGCGACGTACGTCATGTGTGCACGCACGTGTGCGGAAGTGCAGCATACATCGCCATTCTTCTATAGGCACTCAGCCAAGCACAAGTGTTGTATTGAACTAATTCATTTTTTTAAAGTAAATTGCGCAGGAAAAATCGTAAAATATGACTTTCACAAAAGCTGCAGACATGATAGCTTCGGAGTGTAATTCGAATATACGAGAACGCGTAATTCCGCTACGCGCAACATCAGACCAAGCCCTTTTCCAGCGGCCATTTCAGGTCTGTCTCAGTGGCCGCGGCCCTAGGTGGCGGCACTATTTTAGGGGGAGCACGAGCCCACGGAAAATGTCGACCACCTAGAGGCTAGAAGCTTCTCTGTAAGGGGCATTTAGCAGAGGCTAGAGCACTCCGTCTTTTCTATCGGTCACTAGAAAATACCTATTCAAAGATGCTCGTATTACATATACCTTTATCCATAAAGAACACGGATAAGGGGCGGGAGGGGGGGGGGGGAGGGGGGGCGTACGTGTGCACTTCTTATCACCGTTATAATAATATTTGTTACAATATATTTGTTAGAATTCGCCCCTCCTCCCTAACCTTCCCCCGAAGCCTTGTGCGCGACCTTTGAACGGAACCAGTGTTGTAGGGGTTGAAAAAAGGCAAGCTGGTCTACTGCGCCATTTGTTTCGGGTACCCTACCTCCCCTTGGAGGCACAGATGCGACCGTCCGCCCGTTTAGTTGGCAGGCGACGCCATCTACTCCGGTCGCCAGGCGGCCATCTCCTCCGGTGCCCTCTCTCTCCCGTCTCATGGAGGCTCTCCGCGTCGCGGCTTCCTCGCTCTCTCCACCAGAGGCGAATGGCCCGCACTCAAAGACCGGCTTTCACCTTACCTTGCATTGCTGCCGGCGAAGTAATGTGAGCCATCGCTCCTAGATGGCGGCGCCATCCGCAGTCCTATGACAGGGTAGACTGCAACATTTTGTGGGATATTCTGGAAGGGGAAGGTTTAGGCGACGATTGTCTATAGCTTTTGAGCGAGATTTACCTACAAAGTACCGTTTCCGTTGAATGGGAAGAGATGAGGAGCGAGGAAAAAGTTGATATCAACGAGGGACTGAGCCAGGGGTGCCCTTTATCGCCACTGCTGTTTATGATGTACATGGGGAGAATGGAGAGGGCGCTGGAAGGAAGTAATATTGGGTTTCGTCTCTTATACATACAGGCGGGTACAGTAGTAGAGCAGCAGTTCCAGGTTTCTTTTATCTGGACAACATTGTGTTGCTAGCTAACGAGCAAAGGGATTTGCAACGTCTGGCTAATATCTGTGGACAGGAAGGCGATAATTTAGGTTTGAAATTTCGCGTTTGAAAATAAGGTGGTATGGTATTCAATGAAAGCAGTGAACAGACAGTGGCAATACAGGGCCAGGAAATACCGTGTGTAAAAGAATACAAATATCTTGGTATATGGCTAAACGAAGGCAATAGATATAAGAGTGACAGCAAAAACAATAACACTAAAGGGGAAGTGAAATGCAGCCATAATGAAGCACAGAGCCCAATGAGGATACAATACGTCCGAGGTGCTCCGGGGCATGTGGAAAGCTGTAATGGTTCCACGGCTTACTTTTGGAAATGCAGTTGTGAGCTCTTGAAAGCAGGGGTATCATCCGGACTCGATGGGAACCAAAGGTCAGTGGGTCGCCTCGCATTGGGCGCTCACGGGAAGACTACAAAGGAAGCTGTGCAGGGTGATATGGGCTGGACTAGTTTTGAAGTGAGGGAAGCTCACAGTCAAATCGATTACGAAGAACGACTGAGAAACATGGATGAAAGTAAATGGGCTGGGAAAATATTGAGGTATTTGTACGGAAAAATATTGATTCACATTGGAGGAAAAGAACTAGGAAGCTTACCAGCAAGTATGCGGCCTCTAGGGTGAGCAACACAGCAACAAAGAACGTCAAGCGGGAAATGAGAGAGGCTTAAATAATCTCATGGGTAGGGGCAATACAAGATAAACCTACCAGAAACTTACTTAAGGGAAAAAAAGGAACCAGGAAAGAAACAATTTCTGATAACTCAAAGGGAGGCTAATTACTTTTCGAAGCGAGATCAGGACGCCTTGGAACACGCACCTATAAAGCGAGATATAATAAGGAAAAAGAAGCATGTGCATGCCGCGGTAAAGCTAGGGAAACGATGGAGCATGTTTTATTAGAACGTGAAGATATTTGCCCACTGGTTGATTTAGGCACCACTGGACTCCTTGAAGCCCTTGGGTTCAGCGAGAGCAGGGGGCAAGTAAATATGTATGCAGTAGAGATTAGTAAAGTGATAGGATTATTAGGCAAAGAAAAGCAGGGAAACGACAAAGAATGGAGACGTACAAATACAAAGTTCGCGATAGTGGGTCAGAAAATTGGGATTATGAGAATCCGTCGTGCGTTTTTCGTTGTTTTTTTTTGTTCTTTTTCACCTAGGTAGGACATTAGGCAGGATAATAGCAAGAGTTTGGTGGCGCAACCCACCACTCCGTTCCAAAGGGGACGCTCATAACATACATACATACATACATACATACATACATACATACATACATACATACATGCATGCATGCATGCATGCATACATACATACATACATACATACATACATACATACATACATACATACATACATACATACATACATACATACATACATACATACATACATACATACATACATACACACACACACACACACACACATACATACATACATACATACATACATACATACATACATACATACATACATACATACATACATACATACATACATACATACATACATACATACATACATACATACATACATACATACATACATACATACATACATACATACATACATACATACATACATACATACATACATACATACATACATACGTAGCCCCCGCAAAATGCCAGAAGTACCCTAAGAATGCTAATGCATTAAATGTTCGAACAATGTTTGAACGTTGCAAATGACCAAACTACTTTTCAGAACTCACAGGATGGGTCGGAATAAATATGCAGACTTCTGATATTTTGTTATAACCACAATACAGTAGTACAAGTGATAAAAAGAATACTGCGCAGTTCTCAGAGACGGTTTTTTTCCCTAACGTACAAACATTGTTAAGAGACGTTGTACCAGACATTGGTAAGAGTTTCAAGCACAACAATGGCTTTGGGTTACGTGTAGCAGGCCCACATTGTCGATCGAAAAAAGGCTATAGCTGCGACCCGTTGATCGAAGTGATTGCATTGAAAACTCTTCATTATCTTTACTGCTAAGCCCGTGCTAAATATCTGCTAGGGTGCGTCTAACACGCTAATATCAAATAATTGCTTCTCCGTACGATTAAAAATAGCTCTCTAGACTAGGACACAATGAACGTAGCGCTTATGTGTAAGATATTGCGGGAGATTCAGATAAATATGTTTCAATTATCCCTGTTTATCGGCAAATGGGCGAAAAAAAATAGGAGCGCTTCGGCACACGGTCGTTAAGCCTAATTAGCCTGAAATTGTGTGTGGTACGCTCACTCAATCATGTGCGTCTGTGCTTTGTCCGACGTCCGTCCAACGCTGCCTATAGGTACCGTCCGCACTCGGGCCTAGGTAATTGTTTATCGGTAAAGGCTCTTCCCAGCTGGTGTCGAGAACTTTTGATGCGGCAAGTTATAAACACTCGAAAATACGTCAATATCCGTGACGTCAAATTGATGCACCGGCGCTGAGGTTATGCACGCAAAATTAGTGCGCCGATTCGTTCGTCATCCCTATTCTTTCTCGCATTTTGTACCAAGTATTTGCGCTTCAGTGTGGAATACAATGTCTCGGCACCTTCGTATACAATTACGGCAAATACAGGAGCACACTGTGATGTTTTATTCTACACAGTACTGGGCATACACTATGGAAGTAGGGAGAATAACACTTAGTCCTTATAACCTAAAAATAAACAACGGAAGTTGTCGTGGGAACGAAATTGTGGTGCACCGAAATTGTAGAAGCCCCACATTGTTGCGATCAGTGTTCAGTATTCTCGGTCAAGAAGAGAAAGTACGAATCAAACAACAATGCCGAAACCGTTTTTTGAAAATTCCATTTCAGCATTTGGAAGAAAGGAACAAAAATTTTACGTGCATATAATTAGGCTGATAATCTTGCACAGTTAATATTTGATTGCACGGAAACGCACTATATTGGCATTAAATTGTACACCATGATATCCGCGCTTTAATTCTTTGCGTTCGCGTTTTTAAAAGCGAGCGCAGTGACTGTAGTTTAGCATGCAGCCAGGTGTCTTAAAGCGTTGTTATGAGCAGATGTTACTGGAAGAACATTTAATAGGAAACAATAAACCTAAAACACGGCAAAACTACAAATGTTCATACTGGTCACAGAAAAAAAAGCGATGAAGAGGAACTATACCTTCGCATAAGATCGCTCAGAAGAAGAAAGGTATATAATAATAATAATAATAATAATAATAATAATAATAATAATAATAATAATAATAATAATAATAATATTTTGAAGAATAAGAAGAACAATTTCTATTAGGAAATCTTAGAAATTACACTGATCGTAAGAGTAGTAGTTGCAGTAGTAGTAGGTTTCGAAAGCATTCGGCCGTGTTTACGGCCCTTTGAGGAGTCCAATAGATAGAGTAGAGGAAAAAAATAACAACGAACGCCGAGAAAACGTTATTTCGAGCAGAGGGTAATTTGCGGTCCCTAAGGCGGGTTCTTGGGGTAATCGTCGGAGTCCACGAACAGCGAAAGTCAGAAGGCAAAGCGCAGTGCTGTCAGCAGCGACGGCGTTGTCGTAATTTCTCTTCCACGTCCGACATCGCTGCTGGTGCGGTCGGCCTCGGTGCCGCAGTGACCGTTCACCCTTTGTCGACGTGTGTCCCGCCGACTACAATTGCGAAAGTAAGATACAGCAGAACAAAAACTGCAAGGTCGCAGCGAAGGCTTGACCATGCCGGTAGTAAAAAAAAAAGACAAGAAAAAAAACAAACAAAGACGGAACATCGATCGTTCAATCCTCTTCTGCACTCGGGTGGCACAGTCACGTGGTCCCCTGTAGTAAGTGAAGTGCTTGAGGCAACCGACGTTTTCTCTCATGCTTCGCTGTCTGACGTCAGCTGCTTTGTCCTTGACCACATTCCACTCATTTATGTTATCTGTGATTTGCGCACGTTCTTTTGCACCGGCGTGATGTTCTTACGTTATGGCGCCTTTTTTGATCGCCGCGTCTAACCCTTTTAACTCCTTTGTCTTATGCTGGTAGTCCTTATATACACTATTGTGTTTAAAGAATTGTTTTGCGCATTTATTTATTTATTTCAATGTATCCCAATAGCTATAGAGTTGCGACAGGCAGCGGAATAAGCATGCCTCGCACAGTGTTATGTATGCGCTGAAAAAATAAATATTTGAAATAATAATAATAATAATAATAATAATAATAATAATAATAATAATAATAATAATAATAATAATTAATAATAAACTCTTTTCTTATTTCTATAAAACCAAATACATTCATCAGGCCTGCCAAAGCCACATTGAAAGCAAACAAGCAGCGCGCACAAAAAACGACGTTAAATATTTCACCCGGCTTATAACCCCAGAAGCTCCAATTTTTCCATACCGAAAGCAACATAACAAGCAGTGATAAATACCTTGGGATTAAGATTGTTTCCTATCAGCAATTGTTTTAACTAACAAATAGTATTTAATCACTATTACGTCTGGGTCACTTTGCGCCATAAGAAATGTGAGGATGATATTTACGAGAAGAATACTCGGCCGTGGATTCGCAAGTTCAAGACTGAGGTCGAACTGTAAGCCTTTTTTCAAGCTGGAATCATAATAATTCTTTTTTTTCTCGTCGTTTTTGTTCCGGCAACGAAATACAGGAGATGTACCTATATAGCAGTTCTCTAACGTTCTTCATTCCTTCTTATTTCGAATTATCACGCGTGGTGTGGTAATCACACCGCGCTGTCCGAGGTTATAAACGGGTTAGCGGTTTCGACACGTACACATTGCCACCTTGTCCATAAATGTGACTGAATTTTGCTCTGACAAGTGTAATCGAAAAGGCTTTTGTTTTGCTTTGATTTGCTGCAGTTTGCCATCCTAGACGTCCTGCAAAATTTCTCTGCTGAAGATATCCGTGGAACAGGCTAATAGTTGCTGAGTGATTATAATTTGCTCCATAGTTCGAATAGACACAAGACTAGCAAGTGCCTTTTCAGTCAAAAATTTGTTATCGTCTTCGGTGTGTGCATTATTGCATTTTTCGGAGTCGTCAATTAGAACATCATGCTATTTAATGTATTCGATCATCTGTTCCTGCCATTAATGTGCTGATACACTTACAAACTCCCTCTAGTGCCATTTACCTGATTTTTATTCTTACTGTATACAACGAGTTTACAGTTCTGACCGTGGGGATGCAGTGCTTAATTTCTGTAAATTCAAAAACAAGTTCTGGCTAGACCGAAGGCTATGCGTTGGGCAACGGAGTTCATTGCCATTTTGTTTTCACGATAACGCACAGTGCACTATTAGTTCTAATTTATGAGTGATGCCGCGTTCCCCTTCAAGGTCTCGTAACCTTAACTGCGTATCATGTACAGCCTAGCATCTACGAACACGTGGTTGGATGAACAGTGACGTACGAGAACAGTGTGGGTGTTGGAGATGTTAAAAAAGCATTGTTTTCAAAATGGGGGGCACTATCGAAAGAAAGAAAATGTCGCACAAGCACATATAAAGTGACGGCGCCTAGCACAAAAGTAAACATGCCCAGGCTAAAGGTTAACTTGAGATAAAGATATCGTAATGAAAGGAAACGGTATAATTTCGCCTGTGCATAATGCGGAGCAAATAAATGCGTGATGAATACTTTCAAGTCCTGAGAGGCCTGGCACTGGTTTGCATTATTGCTCCCTCCTGCAGAAATGTGCGGCGCCACTGGCCGACAAGGTCATATAGACATGATGGATGCTGGACATTCGTTTTCTCCGTAGCCGATCGATGTCAGTGCTATATGGTCCCGATTGTGGACCACAGCTGCTAGTAAATAGCCTCCGCAAAGCGGAGACCACACGCGCTCACTTTTCTTTTTTTTTTGGCATTCTGGTTATTGATGAGATTTCTGTGCTGAACTCTCACCGCACTGATTGCATATCGTTCGCTGGGGCTTTCCATCTGGGAACGTGAAGCCCTAATTCGGCGAAATAATGTTTCTCTTACGATTCAACATAACGGGGCCATTTGTTGCCAGAAGATTGAATCATGGTGATAAGATCATTTTTTTTCTTTGTTCCGAGCCAACGCAAACCACGTGAGTGAAAACAACCACACGCGGGTCATCGTCGGTGTGCGTGTCACTCTAAAATATTTTGAGATTCGCAAGATTATCAATCATTCATGACGACCACGTTACTAATTTCTGCTTGTGACCAATGGACATGTACCTTGTATTGTAAATTTTCAAAGAAAAAAAGGTCTCTCCTTTGTGAAGTCTGCCCCAACATCTGCATGACCTGCTGTTTTACTCGTCTTTCGTAGACTATAGGTGCTTCGGGGCATGTTCACATCACACGTAGCGCCATTCATCGTTTTTTGACGGGATTTATCCAATGTGGTGTCACTGGCAACGCTTCCTTTAGTCTTCTCTTTTGTGGGTCCCTTTCAAAAACGGCACATCGTCACTCCTCGGTACATGAAGTCATCAATTTTCCTTCCTTTCTGACGAAAAAAAAAATCAATATGCTGCTGCAAATTTAACCAGCGCAAGTAAACGTGGGCGCAAGAAACACATATACGCAGGACAACCGCTGGTGTATACGTCGCAATACCTATGCTGAAAACTTATGCGGAATTAAACTATTCCATCAGATCGAAAAGCAAGAGCAATTGTTTGACGTCATGCACGTTTCGTGGTACGGTTTTGAGTTCGTCCCCCACTGGCAGCGAGTTGTATTTCTGTTTCCTTTTCCTTTAATAATGTTTGGAAGCTTATTGCAAACTCAACCATTATCTTCGTACTTATTTATTACAAAAAAAGAAAGTTTTTTTCAAGAAAAATTTGTTACGTGTGCTTCATTTTCCGCTTATTTCATGACGTTCTTCTCTGCTTTGGCCATCTGTGCCCTCGGCAGATGCACTTACCAACTTCTCCTCGCACAGCTCAAGACTTGAGTGCATTTACGTTGCTCGTATTTTTTTATGGCCAGATAACCGTTTCGAAATAAGGTGTATCGCGACGTGCACATGGCTTGCCAAGTCACTTTCGCTGCTGTCAGCTCTGCTGACATCCGATATGGAGAACGGCTGCGAGTTTGTGGCGTTGGCCCGGTATACTCGCGCTGACTATCGCGGGCGCTGACGCGTGCCACCGCTTACCGCAGACGAGTCGAGACATCTCCGTATCTAGGTGTAACACTCATTGCCCCTATTAGCCGCTGCAAAACAAAGGAATTGAGCATCATCGCTAAATGGGTGGTGCGCATGTGTATGAGGGCTCTTTAGTAAGTGAACTGTATATATATATATATATATATATATATATATATATATATATATATATATATATATATATATATATATATATATATATATATATATATATATATATATATATATATATATATATATATATATATATATATATATATATATTTATTTATTTATTTATTTATTTATTTATTTAGTCATACTGTTAACCCTCACTTGAGGGTCGTTACAGGGAGGGTCAGTAATTGCATTGTACATAGAACATAGAACAAACATTGGAGATTTGTAGAAGAACATTTGTAGAAAAAAAAACACAGCTACATGCAAGGAACAAATATCAGCTATACAGTGTGAGCAAAATACTTATCAAGGCCAAACTCAAAATCACTCATAGCATTTTTTTGTACCACATCATTCGGTAATTCATTCCACATTTTAATAGCGTCAGGAAAGAAAGAAAAGCGGAATAAGTCTGTTCGAGCTATTATTGGTTGCACGAATGTACTGCGTGTTGTTCGTGGTAACCTTTTGTGAAAGAGCGTCAGGTAATCATCCTTGTTTATTTTCACATCTGCGTGTAGTATTTGAAAAAGCAATTTCAATCGCTGCTTCTGCCTTCTTGATTCCAGTGGTTCCAAGTTACATATCTTTAACATTTCAGTTACCGAGTCACGTCGTCGATATTTAGAGCAGATAAAGCGAACTGACATTCTTTGAATTCGTTCTAGTTTATGTTTTAAAACCTTTTGATGGGGGCTCCACATAGCACCAGCGTATTCTAGGCTCGGAAGGATATATGTCTTGTATGCAATCAACTTGACTTCTTTCGTCGCCTGGCGTAATTTCCTTTGCAAGTAGCGCAACTTCCTGTATGTTGATTGACAAATATTTTCAACATGAGGACGCCAGTTCAATTTATCTGTTATGGTTATACCCAAATATTTGAAGCTACATACTTTTACCAGTATATTATCAGCAATATTATATGTGAACGAGATCACTTCCTTTCTTTTTGTTATGTGTGTGTAAGTGGTTTTTTTTAAAATTAATTTCCATACCCCACTTTTGACACCATGAGCTTAAGTTTTGAAGGCACTGGTTGAGTTTAAATTGATCTTCCCTACATGTTACCGGACAATAAATTAGGCAGTCATCTGCGAAAAGCTTAATTTTTACAGGTGATTGGACAACCGCTGAGATATCATCAATGTATAGCAGAAAAAGTAGTGGCCCTAGTACGGAACCCTGCGGCACGCCCGAATACACCTCACGATTTCCTGAAATGGTATCTGCCACTCTGACTGCTTGTTGGCGATCAGTTAAATACGCTCCTATCCAATCGAGAACATCCGCACTAAGGCTACGTTCGCACTTGGCAAACCGCAAGCGGACGGAAAAGCCAAAGCGGCCGGATAATCTTTTTCGCGCATGTACAAAACGTTCACATTTGTTTCGTCACTGCAGCGGAAACCACTTCCGCTTTCTCACACATCTATCTAGTTTGCGTACGTTTGTCCGCGTGGTGGCACTGTTCATCACACTATTTCAAGACATACGTTCATTCATTGACCCATCAGTTACTAAAAGCTACCATTTCGCGCAACTGCGCGTGTCGTTTTTAACTTTCGTCCACCACGGAAGATAAACGAGACATAGTTTCGATAGCTTTGGCTAGTTGCTTTTTCTAAAAATAGACAATGAGCAATCGAAAATGTTAAATTTTACGACCGGATGTTTACATGCGATTGCAGCTTCCGGTAAAGCGGAACGTCTTTCCGCTCCACCTGGGCAAAAAAATCGGTCCGAGACCGATTTTTTCGCCGCCTGGTTTTCCGCCCGTTTCTCCGCCTAGGCGGGCGGATTTTGTCAAGTTTTTTCCGCTTCCGCCTGCTCCGACACCAAGTGTGAACGCAGCCTAAGAGCGACATTGCGAAGCTTGAAGAGCAGTTTACGGTGTGAAACTTTGTCAAAAGCCTTCGCAAAATCTATGCATATAACATCGACTTGTACACAGGCATCTATAGCAACACAGAAATAATGAATCGTTTCGATCAACTGCGTTACAGTTGAAAGGCCACTGCGGAATCCATGCTGAAACGGACATAATAAATCATTTTGTTCTAGAAATTGTCTGATGTATTATGCCACTATATGTTCAAATATTTTACAACACACCGATGTGAGTGACACAGGCCTGTAATTGCTCAACATTGTTCTATTGCCGCCCTTGAAAATTGGGACCACAATTGCTCTACGCCAATCTTGAGGTAGCGAGTGGCATTTTAAAGACTTCTGAAATATAATTACTAGGTAATACGACAACCACTCCGCGAATCGTCGCAGAAATTCATTCGGTATACCGTCAGGCCCACATGACTTTTTCGTGTCCAGAAGGAGCAGCTGATCAAATATGCCTTTTTGGTTAATAGTAATATTACCTGCTTGAAGTGGTAATGTAGGAGCCGATTCACATTCTTTGTTGTCATTCTGGTCCGTACAGAACACTGACTGGAAATATCGATTGAACCTGTCAGCTATATCGGGCTTTTCCGTAATTACTTCCGTTCCTTCTACAATCTGTTCAATTCCTTTATTCGTTTCCTTAAAAATCAGCCAGAACTTTCGTGGAGAGCTCTTCAGAAAGTTAGTGAGGGTGTTATTAAAAAAAATGTTTTTTAGACTGCGCCATCTCTGCCTTCAAGTTTTCTTTTGCACGCGATATCTCCATCGGGAACCTTTTATTTTTGCGCAATCTTTTTATTCTGCGCTTCATCTGAATTATTTTTCGGCTTATCCATGGGTTTCTTCGGTTTGTTTTTTTAGTGCGAGTAGGTACGTAGTTATCTACACAGTACTGCACAATTTTCTTAAAACGGTTCCAAAGTTGTTCAACCGACTCAAGCCTTGATATCATCTCAAATTCGCTAAGCGACGTTTCTAAAAAGTCAATGATAGTCGTATCATCAGCACGACCGTAGTCTTTAACATGTGCGTGAACGTGACGCTTTGCTCGAATGCTGATGTCACAGAACACGTCAACCACAACCATCGTGTGGTCCGATATACCGTCCTCAACTGATACGACGTAATCGGCCACTTTACTTGATATGAAAACCAAGTCTAACAATGACTGTGACGTAGGGGTGATTCTTGTGCAGTCTTTTACAATTTGTGTGAGATTATGAGAAAACATTAGTTCTAATAGCCTGTCAGCGCTACGGGTTTCTGCATGACCAGTTGAAAAACTTTCCCAGTTAATATGCGGTAAGTTGAGGTCTCCAGCCATTATTAGTCTTGTGTTTCCATTTACATGATCGCACAAAAACATATTTAAGTCCTCTAGAAACTCGGGTGGAGTGCTGGGCGGTCTGTAGACGGCTCCAATAAGATACGTAATGTTGGCGTAATTCACCTTGCACCATACTGTTTCTGGTAAATTGCAATCCACTTTTATTGCCACCATTGTGCTTTTAGTTATCACCGCCACGCCACCCCCTCGAGTGTCCCTATCCTTTCGAAAAATCTTGTATCCCGGCGGTACAATGCAGTTATCCGTTATGACACTATTCATCCATGTCTCTGTTATGACCATAATATGGGGACTGTATGTAATAAGTAAGTATTCTAAATCTGTTACTTTGTTTACGATGCTTCGCGAATTTATTGAAAGAAATTTGAGCTATGACCGCGCCGGCTGAGGTGGGATCCTGCCCCTGCTATCCACCGCTTCAGGCATACGCGATCTGCGATGACCGGAAGCTTCAGAGCCGTCGTGACGTTTTGGTTTATCTTGTCTATGCTTACACTGACAACGAATGTTCCGTTTTCGATCCCATTCGTAGAGTTCACCGTTTACTTTAAGCTTATCATGAATCAGCTTCACTTTTGCGCCATTTGCTCTTTCTGCTTCGCCGCTTCGCCACAACTTCTTCCTGACATCGACGGTTTCCTTCGCGTAATCATTGCTGATGCTAATGGTAGACCCCTTCAGCTTTCCACAGTTTTTGAGAACATTTTCCTTTTCCGAGTGATTATAAAAATTCATAATCACTGGTCGTGAACTATCTGGTTTTTCCTTACCCAGCCGGTGAATTCGGTCTACTGATTTCACTATAACGCCCAATTTTACTTCGAACAGATTACTAACAACGGCTCCCCTCAAGTCTGATTCGGTTTCACCAGAAGTTTCAGGTAGGCCGAAAACGATAAGGTTATTGCGTCTGCTTCTGTTTTCATAGTCAATTAATTTCTGTTCCTGTTGCCGAACAATAGTTTCCAGGCTAGTAATACGCTCACCCATTTCCTCAATAACCTTAATATAGCCGGTCAATTTGTCAGTTTTAGTATTTAAATCGGACACCTCCTCCTTTATAGCATCTATCTTAGATTCAAATGTAGCCTGATTTTGCAAGATTTGCTCCAACATCTCAGCTGTCTTTGGCCCGGGGTTTTCCTCAACGTCACCTGACATCAAAAGCATCAGCACTGCACACAAACAATCAATGACACTAGCAATACAGTTGTGAGGGCATGGCAATACCAACAAAAATCGATTGTCACTTCGCTAACATGCAGCATCGGAGTGGTAACGAACCTGCATAGACAGTAATGCCAGCTTAGGCATGTTTTCTGCAGGCCATGTGCCGTGCCCTCTGAAGGCTTCCTGGATGTGCTGCTCCTTTTGTAGTCGAGCCAGAGGATATATATATATATATATATATATATATATATATATATATATATATATATATATATATATATATATCAATTTTATCCTCTTAATGAAGCATTGGCCTGGCTATTTTAGTAGTCATCGCGCCGACATGCTAACATATGTTATTTTGTCTTCCCTTTCATATGTTTCCCGACGCACGGGTGCTTGGCGTGGATTTGTGCATCTGCGAGTGAGGTCAAATGAAAACAAGAGGAAAAAAACAAATTGTGGATTCTCTCGCACACATCAGCGTGAAGTTAAAGAACAAATTGAAATTAAAGCACACCGACATTGCTAGTTCTTTGAGGCTAGGTTACACGAAAGAATTTTAAAAAATGAAAAAGACAACAACTCCCGCACAGCACATAACGCCCTCTTTGCAATGCAAGTCTTAATGATGATACCTAAAAAGAATACGAGAAACAAACTACGTCGCTGATCTTTTAGTTGGCGTTTGTCAAGACGCTATGTGTGCCTATTTGTCGAAGTCTTGCTTACGTAGTCAAGAGGGCACTCAGTGAATGTCTTTCTCTTTAACCCCTAGTCACCGTTAGTTTTCGTCGCTACCGCCTTTTGATGCGCAGTCGGGCTGTACATTCATAAAACGTTTTGTGGTGTTTCAGGTTACGCTTAGAGACAAAACAAAAAGTTTACAAACTTGTATTTAATGTCGCTTTCATTTCTTGTTATGCAGGTGAGTTTCAACGGCATCCTATCTTCAGTCCTTCGCTCGCACGGTGCACCACCAGAGGCAGCTGAAAGCAAGGCAACCTTCGACTAGGCATCCGCTTTTATCCAGCGCGTCTCATGCAACATTTTTACGATGTCTGATTACTCGTCACACTACACTTCATTCGCACAAGCAAACATTGGTAAGCTTGGATCCGAATATGATGTATATGTGTATGATGCAATGTCCTTTAAAAAAATATTTAACTGTCACGTGTTTTGAATCTTGAGGTTCGAGATGCACACTTTCCGTGGTTCGTTCATCTTTTTAAAAAGAAACGTTATGCATGTGACGCCTTTCGTTAAGGAAGTGAAGAGAAAAGAAAAATAATAACTTTGTTCAGCAGAGAATTGTTAGACAGCGCGTTAAGGGAAAACAAAAACGGGAGGTATGAAATTTGACACGCCAAATTGTCGACAACTGCTTCTACAAAAAAAAATATTTCAGAATTAACCCGACGCGGTGTTTTTCGTTACATATATAATCGAAGTTTCATTCAAAAGTGTTTCATCCAAACTACAGAGCCATGCCATCTACATATCCGAATGTTATGTCAATCATCTATTACTTGATTCGACAACGAAGCAATTGTCACGTATTACTAAACGTGTTTATTTCATTTAACTACTCCCGTATATGGCTCAATAGAAATGCCGCTTACACATTTTTATTTATTTATAGAATACCGCGGACTCATGGTCCAAGCAGGATGGTCGATACAAACACAAAAGAAATACAAAATAAACAGCAACGAAAAAAAGCAACAATAATACAGGTTCAGAAAGGTTATTTCACAGTTTTATCACTTGCTTTCATGATATGATATGACTGGAACATTGTGGTGGTTCCGAAATGCTCCGCGGTCCGGATTATCGTTGGTTTTTGTCGGGTCACAAAGGTTGCGCGTGTTTCCCTTGAACGCTCACCCGATGCAAGACGGGCGTCTTACGTAAAGGTTCCCGGCACCTTAAAGCAATTTTAGTCAGCAATGTTGCTCCTCTGCAGCTCGAAAAATGTAATATACCATTTCGCAATGGAAATGCTATATCTACGAACGATTAACTTTTTTTGTGTGCTTGCAGTTACATAAACACCTCGTTATGTTCCAGCACCTGAAACTCGATCCATCCTTATCCGTACGCCCTTCTGTAGCCGTTTCGTTTCCCCCATGCATTAAGCGTAATGTGTGCAAAAGAATAGCGGCGATTTTGTATTTTCTGGTAGACTGGTCGTTACAAAAGCGCCGTCCTATTGTTGAGACTGGTCAAATCTGTCTTTCGTGAGGAATAGCGTGTCACGCAACCTGAAATAAAAAGCGGAAAGCTCACGCACGTGTGTCCATGTCTCTTTTTCGTCCTTAGTGTAACAGTATAGCGCAGCAAGCAGAACCACGCAAGCTGTCCTCGACGGCACAGCTGTGTGCCTCCCAAACATCACTTTGCGGTCTAACTCAGATATAACCTTTAGAAAAAGAGTGCACTAATAGGTGCATATTCAGTGTCCTTCCATAAGCATAGACCGAAAAGTCTTAAATATTCGTCATAAATAGTATGTTATTCTAAGCAGGGGTAGCTGCAGGTCTTATATGACCCGACGAGCAGCAGCTTTTCCGTGACTCTATTTCATTGAATCCAACACAGAAATGCAGCAAGCAACAAAATGGGCAAAAGAAAGTATGTTGACGGGGTAGCGGTGGGGACTGAGCTGGAATGATGCAAGCCGGACGCATGTAGAAGGCACGAATGAGAAGCTAGTTTGGGCCGGTGGTATTAGGTAATTGCCAGCGCATGCCCTGGGGTGCTCCTGCATATTGGCAAGGAACAGTATGCCCGTCCTAACAAGTAATGACAGGAACGACGAGTAATTTCTATGTCGCATAGGAAAAGAAAAAAAAGCACACTGGCGTGGTCTCACACCTCTGCGTGCTTCGGGCGTTTTGGATATGCTCAGGAGAGAGGCATTTAGGGAGTGGGACGTCGCTCATCACGAAAACTGAGAAAACACGGCAGGCAGAAAGTGCAACCAGCCGGGAAACCTCGCCTACATCTTGACGACCTGCGGGCTTCTGCGCAAACAAATACTGTTGTAACGTCACCAAAAGAACAAAACTGACACCAAGTCTCTGTTCGGATGATAGGAGCTAGCACCACTTCTCTGCTTGCCGTTGCATAAAGAAGCTCTGAGCAGTCAGTCAGTCATAAAACTTTATTGTCGGTACTGGGAGTGATGGGTTCTGCGACCCCACTTGATGGCCCTCAGTCGGTGCTGAAGGCGACCTCTTGGGCTCGCGCTGTGTCCTGGACTTGTACTTCCGGATTAGAGCTTGCCAGCAGAATCTCAGACTTTTGCGAGCATACATGCTTCTGCAGCAGCCATGGGTCCCTCATCACATTGTCATGTTGAGCTCGCACAATACTTTGAGAGCGTACTGTACGTGGGGGAGTAGTCGCTTTCCCATCGCAATACTGCGGGTACCAAATATAACGGGCCTTCAGAACGAGGACTATAAGGGCGATGTATAATACGTTGCGTTCCTGGCTTTCAGGGCAATCAGGGAAATAATCGACATGACGCAACAGTGCTGGCTAGCGATATGTAAGTGATACGGAATATGAGATTGAAGGTTGTCCCAATTCCCTGTGCAAATGTTCTTCTGTAAAATATGTAGAATGCCCCGAATGTGTCCACATCCGACATTTCGCCTCTATATCTGGAAATAAAATCTCCACTCGCAACGCAAAAAAATACTGTCTGTGATGTCGTGGAAGTTCTGATGTTTTTTTACGGCTGCTGTCTGAGGGCTTACCATTCATGAAGCGTTAATATTTCCACTTAATGGAAGGCATAGGAATGCGTTCATTTTGTCCTAACAGTAGCACAAGCTTTCCTTTTTATAACTGCGAGTTTATGAGCCACGTATAAAGTATTTCATTTAGTCTTTTCTTTAGTACAGCAGCTTCATTGCGAAATACCACCCCGGACATGAACATATATAGAACTTGAGTACATAGAAAACAAAACGCATCAGTGCATTTAATCGGTGTTCAATCCGTGGGGCATGATTAACTGCTAGGGCAAACAATGCGTTTCTTGTTTAGCGGCGAATTAACCTCCGAGGTGAACAGTACACAAGAATAGATAAATATAAACTTGTTAACTTTGTTTAAGGCGCTCAAGCGCACGTCAGGAGCTTATAGTGTGAACGCTCATGCGTTAAGCTTTGGCGTTAATTGTTCCTGCTGCGCGGCACTCCTGCCGTTTTTCTTTCAATCAATGTTTTCTTTGTTTTTTGCATTATATGCCATTTATTTTTGTTTCTTTAGTTCGCACTGCTGCGTACTGGTAAATCCGTGTCGATTGAACAGCGTTGCTCACGCTCATTAAAAGAGTGCGCTCGCCTGTCCGACCGTTATTGGGTTATTGCCTCTCTTTTTTCAAGTAACCGATCAAGAACACAAAACATAATCTCAACTCTCTGGTTCGTGTTTGTTAGCTAATCATGGCAGAATGATCTCTCTAAATAATTCATGGATGCTCTCTTGGAATTTTCTTTCCGTAGAATATATTGACAATATTGACAGGCGTCACAAAAACGTAGGATGCAATCTTAGCTTTACACTCTTAGTGGGTGCAATAAAATCGTTCCAAAAGCATGATTTGATTATGGCGCACGCCGTAGTGCGTGACTTCGGACTGATTTTGACAACCAGGGGATTTGTAACGTGACCCCAATGCAAAGGAAACGGGCGTTGTTGCATTTCGGCCCGTTAGAAACGCGGCCACCATGGCCGGCATTCGATCTCGCGACCTCGTGCTTAGCAGCCGAACACCATCGCCTCTAAACCACCACGGCGGGTAGTGGGCTCCTGGATCGAAATGAAGGACTAAATGAGGTGCATCGTATTTATCGAATCGTAATGACTTGTCTTTCGATACGACAACGATGACGCAGCATTCACGTCTTACCCACTACTGACACAGTCGTTACTTTCTGAAGAAGGCCATATTAAGAAACTTAGCTTTCGATACGCCTTGTGGAAACATGCTATAGCATCTGATGCTATAGCATGTTGCATAGATGCATCAGATGCATCTGATGCGCAAACGCTGATGAGGTAATAATAATAAAGTATGACAAATGCTTAAGTGGCATCCGTTAACTAGCGCAATTGCACCGCCACATTTGGGTCGCATCGTCTCAACGACTCATCATCTACAGCTGCTTCTCGCCGTTACTTAACCGCGATGCACTGTTGAATGAACTGTGTTTCAGGTTGTTATTCTTATCGTTTCACGGGACAGAATCAAACAGAATTCGGCCCCGACTGCAGTGTGTGTGGTTTTCGACAACGGTGCCTTAACTGAAATGAACTTTAAATTTATGTATCAGGAGTACAAGACACAGATATGTTGACGGCTCCTATTTGGCTTTTCTTTTAAATTATGTATAGGGTTTTATGCCGCGAGGGCCAACGATGACCAAAGAGAGACATGAAATGGTGGGGTGCACTCAATGATGATGTGAACGCCAAACGTTATAGATGTAACTCGGCTGTATAGTGGCCTAAATATATTCGCTCCGCAGTGCGTGAAGCGTGCTCTACATGTAATAAAGTTATGGCATGTGAGGTAAGCTATGAAAATATTTTTCATAGCTCAATGAAAATATTTCATTATGAAAATGAAAGTATATTTTGTGTAGTGATTTGAAGATTAGAATATAAGAATATTCAAGTAGCTCTAAGCCCTTGTGCGGAAAGGTATAGGTACGCACATGCTCTAAATTCTTCAATCACAGAAGTATTCTCCAATAAGAGGCAGTGCTACGAATCGTTCATATGTAAAACGTTTAGTAAACAAACATCATTCAAAAGAGGTAAAGTTAAATTGCTATCATAAAGCGGGTCGTTGTCTAGGGACAATGCTAGATGAAGTGGGATTTGCTGACGGTATGGTAAACGAAAGCTTTTATTTCACGACAACACGGGACAGTCAACATCTCGCCACATTTGTCACAGGTAGGTGAGTTATCACCATGTCGAAAGGGACGAGCGCGCTATATGTGTGTCCCATTGTCAGTCGACGAGTGCTAAATACAGTTCGTCGTATTTTTAATGGATGACCAATTTCCTATCTCTGGCTTTATAACGTGCAGCCTATTAGATGTTTCAGTATCTCATGAGCGCTGGATGTACATTCTAACCCTTGCAATAAGA
The DNA here is from genome assembly GCF_038994185.2 of Dermacentor albipictus. Taxonomy (NCBI): domain Eukaryota; kingdom Metazoa; phylum Arthropoda; class Arachnida; order Ixodida; family Ixodidae; genus Dermacentor; species Dermacentor albipictus. The sequence goes on along the minus strand of NC_091825.1, from coordinate 143,471,168 downwards.
ACGGCCTCTGAGCTTTTTTTTTTCTTACGAACGTTTACGCCCTAGTAAAAGTGCTAAATTGTAAAATAAAGGCAGAAGGCGCAAGCATGCCGTGTCCAAAAAAAAAAAAAAAATTGTTGCACACAAACTGAATCAGCTCTCTCTCTCTCTCTCTCTCTCTCTCTCTTGACGACACCGGCAGTGTTTTCTGTCTTCGTTGTAACAGCTGCTAATGTCACCAAAATCTCGAGCTATCTCGGCAGCCGATATTCGTAACGCAGAAATACGTTCCTGTGGTTTTCGCAGCCGCTAAATGAGCAGTATTTTTCAGCTGAAATCTTCTCTTTAAGCAGACATGGTTATCACATGCCAGCTCTTGCGCGCGCATAAGTCACCAACTGTGTACTCAGACATCTCGTCCAGGTGCACACATATCTTTTCACACAGGTTTCTTAATCGCGTTTGCTGATTTTCGAGTAGTATGGTTGATCTTTTCTTATAAGAAGTGCTCTTATATGAGTGAGACTTTTTTAGAGTAAACATTTAAAAAAAAGCACGTTTGTGTTATATACAGTGACATAAAAGAAATGGTGGGGGCATGCACTCCGTCTTCTTTATTCTAGCTCAGAAAGAGCAAGGTATTTTACGAGATAAATAAACGACTCAGTATGTTTCTTTCTTCCTTTTTTTCTTCTTTTTTCCTTAGCGCCTCACATTCTACTGATTTATTCCGGTCACCTCAAGATAACAATGTTACGTTTCTGCGACAGGCTCACATCGCCAACTCCTGCACGCGGTCGCCCCAGCGATCTTGTTTTCTGACCTTCGCCCTCTTTTATGCCCATTTCCCGCAAACGCCTTCAGTGTACGTAGATGTCATGTGCTTATATGTGCCCGGGACGAGTCGTTTCGGTGTTTCTAAAAAGATAACGGATGACCGGACGACTGGGACGCGGAGGCGTCCAAGGGAGAAAGAATGCAGGGCAAACGCGTGGTATCGATGTGCGTGCGAAGGGTCGGTCCTTTGAAATTCTCTCTTTTCCCTTGCCGTGAGAGCGCGGGGCATCGATTTCCATTCGTGCGCAAAGTTCCTTTCAATTTCCTTGCTCCCGAGGACCTTGATTCCGGCTTTCGACGAGTGCCACCCTGGCGCCTCACGGTTGGCGCCATTGAGCCGGCCCCCTTCCACTCCCCTCTCCCTCCTTCTATTTCGCCACCATAGAAGCATGGCGGGACTTGTTCATCATTGTTTCATGTTGAGGGAAGGCATTTTTTCGGGCACTGTAGTTAAAGGAGTGGAAGCAGTGGATTTGGTAAGCAGAAGTTGTGGTTGGGCACGCATTCCCGACTGCAACATCTTCACACCGCACGGAGCTGCAGACTGCATTAAAACACTGGGAGACGCAAGCATGGTGCGCCATAGTAGCTCTGCCATGACAGCAGCGAGGTATTGTGTGGAACTCTATGGGCGATGCTATGTGTTTCAAGAGTGATACTACAAGCAGCTGTAATGGCGTGCTATGACGCATTAAACGTCTGTGCTTCCTCAGATTTTTGACCAACAAGGAAGCTACATCACATCTCATCATTGTCCATTTGATCAGCAATGTACTGTTGCTCTAGACTCTTTATGATTTCCTGGTTGTGTCCTTTCGTGTCATTCCGTTTTTGTTTTTTTTTTTGTTTTCGATAGAGGGCTGATATATCGTCGGTAGACAGTATCGGCGTTCATGAGGATTCTTGCTGGCGATCGTGGAAGGAAAGAGTAACGCTTTGATATGCGCCTGTTGAAATTATAGTTTCATTCTTCACTTTGATTTCGTTAAATGAGATCCATCCTTTTGGTGTGGCGGCTAGATTTGAAGACGCGGGCTCTGAGCCTTGCCGTAGTGGGTTGCTCTGGAATAATTTCTGTCACATGGGTAATCTCCCTCCGCCCTTAGAATGCGGCCGCTGCGGAGAGGATCGGACCCACAACCTTGTGCTCAGCAGCCGGACGCCACATCTATACTGCGGCGGCTTACCTTGAAATTTGCTCGATGTTGTAATTGTCGTTATCGAAACATACTCTATCGGCCGTTATGATAAATATTATGCGGCGCGTATACGCTGCCCTCTCAGATAACTTATTCAGAGTGTAGGAGCATCAAATTAATGCAGGAATAGTCACGTCTTTTTCAGCCAGACTGGAGACTGCCCGGAGTCTTCATCTCACGGTGTTTCCTCCCATCGAGCAAGAAATTTGTTTTTATTTTGTTCGCTTCAAGCAACCTCATATAGCCGTCTTCCTGTAACACCGGCTCCTTTACTGCGACAAATTGTTGTATATGATGACTGATTGCTAAATGAGCAATCACGTAAGAAGTGACTCGAATATCGACTGCGCTCGACCTTTCCCTGTGTCTCTTCTTGTCTGATGTACCGTTCGCTAATTTTGCACATTTAGCGATAAGTCATTAGAGTGAACCAGCTAACTCCCTCAAGACATTCTTATTTAATGTTTGTAACAACACGGAATACCTTGGCAAAATAATGGTCGCTTCAGAATCGTCCGTACGTAACTCTAAACGTTTGCAAGGCAGAGTAATAAAAGTGGCAACGGCAATTAGTTAAATACGCAGATATAGGCGGGAACGCGCAATGGATTGCGTATAATATGCGTTTACTGATGCATATTACTACCAATAAGAATATTCAATTAGGAAAGCATTTCTGCTATCACAGTTTGTGCGTGAAATCTCGACTCAGTACAGTCAGTTTTACCTTTACTCATGTTTCTTAATTTAAAAAACGGCTGACTTTAATTGAGCTCAATCCCCTGATGCCTATCATACGCGTTGGCCCTATTCCGCCATAACGATCCCAATAAATTATGTGCTAGATCGAGAGTCGAGATGCGCCGTTTTGTCTTACCAGCTCACCACAGTTCTTGATATACCTACTCCCACAGCGCGTAGGATCTGCGTGATATTAAAGGGAATGATCCGAGGAACACGTGGCTTCTGTGTAGTGAACGAGTGCCCATCCAAGCACAGGTGCGCAGCCGTTGTCTTATCACCGACGCCACTTTGCTGCCGTTCCGTTGTCGTCAAGCTGCCGCCGACGTCACACTGTCGTGCTTTTGTTGTCGTCATGCCGTATTAGCCACTCTGCCGTCGTCTTTGTGGCGTTACATGCCCATTGCCGTCAATCCATCGTTAACACACTGTCATTGTCGCACTTCCCCGAGTAAGGATGCCATGCTGTCTACTAAGACATGTCAACGAAATTTTCTGCTGCCATTAGCAAACACGGTTATCGACTTCAACAGTGTGCTTTGGGAGCATTGCTTGTGTGTCGATTCCGACCCGGTGTCGACGTAGTTCCAATAGTTCTCTCACTTGTCACACTTATACATGGTCGCGCCGTGGCACGGAACGATCCCGTAGCACTTGCAGTAGATCCGCAGGGGCAGGTTGAAACGATGGACGGATGGATAGATGGGATACGAGCGTCTCCTTTGAAATGGGTGGTGGGTTGCGCCACCAAGCAGGCTCTTTGTCGAGGAGCTACCTGTCGTTGTTTGAAGGAATACATGAGGAACGAATAACATTCTCTAGATGTGCTTTCGGGCGCACTGTCAACTCCTAAACTGTTTTTTGTAATAATAGTATATAATAATAATCTTTATTTATGTCAGACAACAAGGTCTCAGATACAAGGGCAAAAGGCAGATGTGCTCTGCCGGACGGGACTGACCATGGTCTCTATTCACAATACTTCGCTTGCAAATATACGGTGTTTTCTTGGAGTAACTAACTTTTTAAAAAGTATCACATGTGGCATGTAGCAGAATTGTACTCCTTGAGCTGGTCTGCTCTAAGAGGTCGACATTGATTGACATTGATCGATGATAAATGAATATGCCTAATTGACCAATAACCAAATTTTTGCTTAATACGGTTAAAATAAATATTTTGCAGCACATATTGCAACATATCAATTGCAGTTGGTTATTTCGCAAGCAGATCCACTTGAAAAAGAATTCTGAGCACGCCATTCGTATATTAGTTCCCAAAGTGTGCGACAATATACATTGGTTCTCCAGTTATTTCTGGGCTTCAAGGCTTAAAAAGGAGTTTTGTTAATAAAGTAAGCAAAGCAACAATGCACTTTTACCGCAAGTTTCACAGCGCATACATCACAACTCATGCTAGTGTGACGAAGATCGGCAGGCTAAAAAGCCCCGTTTCCATCGCGAGGCTCATACCCAGTTCGTTCACTGGATGCGCTCTAGCTGCTGCTGTCGCGTTGGTCGCTGCTTCTCTAGGACCCGAATAAACCCCCTTTACAATAAACCCCCTTAAAAATTCATTCCAAGTTAATATACCTTGTGAAATCACTTGCTTCAATTTGTAAATTTCAGTATGTGTGTAAAACAATTATTTATTTGATTCTTGAAGTTTTATCATTTAGTCAGTAGTTTCATTTTGATTTCTTGCGCAAGTAACGTCGCCCTCTTGGAATAATTCAGCTGAATAAGTAGATTTGCACTATGTGCCAGAGGTTATTTTATAACATTCTCTTAGCGTAAGAAAAGCACTACAGCCTAGTATAGGTAAACTTAGAAGTCATTGGTTACCTCACCTGTCGCCTCGTAGTGTTCTAGTTGCTCACAATATTTGTTCGGCGCTGGTGTGCTGACTGGTTATATAGTGCGCACCGACGTAACAAGAGGCTTGTGGGCTTTATATTTTCTTTTAATATTGTCAGATTGGCCTTTATATATTATCGGCCAATAGAATTATTTGCTGCAAGCGTGTCTTTACCTCTTTACCATGAACATGTAAAGTCCATTCTCGGTTTTCCAATCTGATTGACTTGCTGAAAAAGTACTGTTTCATTAGTGCCTAACGAATGCCGAATGAGCACATGACTGGTACTTTACTACCGGAGAGATCTTCATAATGCAGTTTTTACCGACATCAGTCGTTTTGCCCTATATATTTACACAGAGGTTAACCCTCCACGTAGTTTGTTCACTAACTCACCTTACTGCTTCAACACCATCGTGGCAGCGCTTAGTTAATAATATTGCCTCCGTGCTCTTTTTTGAACTAATGCATGAAAAGTGTTCTCACACCTTTCAAACAAACAAATGATCTCTGCAAAGCTCAGAAAACAGCATTCTCCACTGCTCTCAGTTTCAGGCACTAGCTGAGAGACATGCGACCGGTTAATGCGTCTGCTAAGGTCGGCGGGCCCACGCTTAATGAGGCGGCATCATACAAAGCGCTAACACGATTAATCATGAAAGCAGACAAGATTACCAAAAAGCAGGATTGCCAGATAAAAAGATAGAACGGTACAAGCCTTTGTTCAGGGTTTACGTAAGCATTCAAATGTGGAAAGCAACGCCCAGTTGGTCCAGCCTGCGTTGATTGCTTTGGCAATCTGCCGCCGCATCACTTGATGACACGCTTGCCCGAGAGAATAACATTGTGAATCAGGGGGGACACGACCAGAAGTTTATAGCGCGTTTGTGTTGGATCATCGCATTTTTTTTTAGATCTCCGCCTTGTCAAGCTTGCGTCGAAAGACACTTTTAAACATTTGTTTAGCGATAGTACACGTGCCCAAATGAATTCCATCCACCTTTTGAGATAGAGAAAGGTTCGTCATATTTCCAGTATCTAGTGTGTTTATACCAGGCTTCATTGATCCCGCGGGAACAGCTGCTTCAATGGGGGCTGACAATTTGGTTCTTTCTTATGTGTAACACAAAAACAGTCGTGTGTCACAGCGTCAGGCCTGAGACAACGTGTTTTTCGTAACGCGCGTGGTATGAGGAATGCACTTTGGGAGAATATAATGCAACAGATCGATTACGGTGGTAATCGTGTGGAGCTATAGCAATGCTCCGACCTATCACAAGAAGTAAAACGATGCAGGCCATAGCCCAGTCAAGCTACATCACAGGCGGCTGCGATTGGAAGCCTTGGCAGAAGAAACAGGCGTCCCACTTCGAGAAAGTGTCCCAATGGCTCCTACTCGTTTCCCATCCCCTTAGGAATGGCAGACCATGAAATGTGATATCCCTTCTGTAGAAATATCAATACTTGCGCGTGAAGCGCATACACGCTGTCACTTCCTTGAAATTTAATCGAAGTACTGTTGCACAGAATTTTGCACAGACGTTTCCAAGTCTCCCGCTCGTGTGGCCTATGCAGCTCTGGGGACGTCGTCTTCAACATCCTGTGCATTACATCCACACACGAGTATATTCACTGCGAAAGCGTGCGCGACACTCTCGGCCATTAGACATATAAAACAGATAAATTGCACTATAGCTATTGTTTTCACGGACTCATTGAGTGTCATTAGCGCCCTAAAGAGCAAACGAAAGCATAAGAACTCTGTTTTTAATTAACAATTCACATTGTTATGCGCCGCGTACATGTGCGATCAGTCAATCGCCCTTTTCTGGGTAGCCGACCGCAGAGGCATAAAAGGCATTGTAGCTGCTGACAAAAACGCTGCGTCAGTTGCATTTAGCGATACTGACGCAAACGTACCCATCCTGGTCACAGACCTTAAGACCTTCTTACGGCGTAAGTAGAGAAAGTATTGGCAAAGACAGCGGGCCACTGAAGTCTCAAATAAGCTACCCGCGATAAAATGAAAATATAAGGAACTGGATATCTGAGAGAACAGCAAGACACCAGTGACTGCTACTCTGTAGATTCAGAAGATAGCATACCTACGGCACTCAGTCTTACCTTCAGATTACAAGCGATCATCCAGCAGGTAGTAGGTGTGGCAATAGCCTTGCAGTTCTCCATAGTCTTCTACAGAGCCGTAAAATGAAATCCGAGGTAAAGAAGTATTTTTCTTCTGCAAATTGTGAGCATACAGTATGCCTTTACATCCAACGTATTTTTTCTGAGCAATGAACCACTTTTTAATTTTAAAACGCTGTTGAACTTTTTAGCAAACACTGACACCTGAAGAATCATTTGGCCAGGTTATTTGTAGCACAACTTCTATTTGGAGGCTGTAGCTGCAATGCAGGCATTTTTGTAGAGCATGTGCCTCCCGGCCCTTGCTTTAAGGGCCCTGTTGAGGTGCTGGTGCTACTGGCACCTATATGTCTCACTAATCATCCTTTCGTCGCAAACTTTTTTTTTGTTATAGTACACATAACTATTCATTGTCATTATTTTAATGCGTACATCTTTTACGCAATTTACAGCAACTGATTTTTAAGCATGTTTACAACAATGTTACGAGTACATCTACCATTTGCAATTCATTTCTTCATTTCATTGACAATTCATTGACTACATGACTACACGCATGGCGCTGTTTGGCCATATTTGGCCCTTGCGCTACACATCATGATGTACACAGAACTACACACACACAACTACACATCATGATGCATCACAGATGATATTTGTGTGCAGGACTAGCTAGGCATAGATTAATATGAGTGGTCCATATTGAAGGCTGTTTTTTTTTGCGGTTGTATACCATGACACAGATATATATACATATATATATTTGTGTGCTCTGAGTTTCCTATTTTTCTTGTGTAATTGTTATTCGTGCTGAAAGTCTTGTCTGTGTATTTTACTCTTTGTAACTATCCGCACACAACGTTACCAACGCGTGCCGACACTGTTTTTGCATCAGCAGAGGGACAAGCATTTGTGTAGTCTATGCGAGACCATTTTCTAGCACATGGCTTGCTTGGGGGCAGAAATGATTACCACCATCACATAGCATTCCAAGTAACTAACAGCTAATTAGGCTGCAAATTTCGAAACCTTTTCTCGGTCGAGTGTTGTCATTTTTCCGCTCTGTTTGCTACTTTGTGTTCTTTTTATTGATTGCCTTGCTTGAGTGAACCGGCTTCTCTAATTCCCGGTATTATAACTTCAAACAAAGGAGCTTCCCCGTCTTGCAACAACTTCACATCACCGACAAGAAATAGTTTAACAGACATAAACGCAGTGCGAGTGGCGATATTCCCAGTATCCCGCGATAGTGAGAAACTAAACAAATATGAAACGTTAAGACTCCTGTTCCCCGCCTACCTTGCGCAGCCATTGTGCGCTTTGTAAAAGCAGTTGCGCGTAATGGTGCAACGTAGCGTTTGTATGAGGCAGCTTTGAAGAGGATAAACTTGATTTTTCAGATTCACACCAGAAGAATATATTAAAAATAGCGGAAATACTTGACCACTGGCTTCGTGAGACTTGCTTATTTTTTCGTTACCTTTGACTGTTATAATGCTTAGTTAATAACAATCCGCGTCGCAAAAGAACTCTGCAGTTTCGACAAAGCTTCACATGGAATTGTGAACTCGCGCGACAGATCGTACGTTTAAAAGAAAACGTATTATCGTTTGTTTTCTTATCGTTATAATGACGTTAGCCGACTGAGTTTGGATTTCCTAGGAAAAAAGTGGAGAAATGAAAGTGAATCGATTAAGGTAGCTCAGCAGGCACCGCAATCTCTTTGTGGCTCATTTTTTCTGCGCAATTTCTTTTCTTCAAATTCTGAAATCACCGCGACACGAGCACGCTTCCATTTAATTCACTTTTAGGTGCCTGTTCCGCCTCTCGCGTTCATCGACCTGAGTGGTTTCGATTTCGGAAACACGCGAACGCGGCGATGCTGCCGAGCGTCTCCCGAATGCTCGCAGAATACAATGTTTGGAAATTGAGGCCCCGCTGTTTTCCTTTCGAGAAGGCAAACAAAAGTCTGCGTAAGCGCCACAAAGCGGGAATAGCGTCAAACGCAGCCGCCGCTTTCTTCGCGGAAATGGGAATTCGATTTTGATATACGAGGCAGGCTATGAATGCCGCATGAAAGACCTAAACACATTATCGCTAGTCGAGGCGGTTTGTAAGTGGCACACAAAAAGGTTGACGTTTCTTTTGCCCTCTTGCCCAGTGCTCCCCCTTTTCCTTACCTGCGTGAAGGCTTATTTCCTCCAAGTAGATGACATCTAGGTGATGTTTGATCCTTTACAGTTAAAAAATGGCGTGGAAAGACGCATTCAGGGAAAATAAGGACAGGTATCAAATGAACCCCTTACGTCACGGTAGCTAGTACCCATTCTTGGACATTGCCCAGGGAGGGGCACATATTATGAGCCCGAGAATTCAGGTGACAGGTAAAATGCAGTGGACTCTGCTTCTTTTGCCCTCTTGCCCACTGCTCCCCCTTTTCCTTGCCTGCGTGAAGGCTTATTTCCTCTAAGTAGATGACATCTAGGTGATGGTTGATCCCTTAAAGTTCAAAAATGGCGAGGAAAGATGTATTCAGGGAAATTAAGGACAGGTATCAAATAAACCTCTTACGTCACGATAGCTAATACCCATTCTTGGACATCGCTCATGGAGGGACACATATGAGGGGCCCGAGAATTCAGGTGACAGGTAAAATGCAATAGACTCTGTCATAAACAAAAATCACTTAAACAGAAATGCCGAATAATTGGTTCAGTGGCATCAACCATGGCTGGCCGCACGTACAGGTGCAATGTTAACTTAGGTTAAACGGAGCGCTTCTTTATATGGACTCTGGTTAAAAGTAATGTTAACCGAAACTACCGCCTAACTGATCGGCGTGTTGAACAGGAAAAAAAGAACGACAAACATGTCAAGGGGTAATCCTGTAAATAGCGAAGAAAATCCAATCCATGAGGCTGTGCGGGAAATTTGCATGTGGATCTAACTTGGATATAAATCTAAGCATAAGTGGATCTGACATGCTCGTGCATCATCAGATGCAAAGAAATGAAAACTACTGAAAGTGATGGGTCCTACGTGAGTATTTAAGCGCAGCTGATTCCAGGTGTTTATATATATATATATATATATATATATATATATATATATATATATATATATATATATATATATATATATATATATATATATATTCACACGTGTTGACCACTTTAATAATAAGGAACTGAAGTTTAAATTGTGCTCGATTCTGTTCCTGGTGCCGGAGCAGTACTTCTCCAGCCGCAATCACCACAAATAAAACCGTAGCGACAAGATAACGCTACTTAATCATTAGACTTTCAAGTTAGATAAGCTTGCAACAAATATTGGGGTAGGTGTTTCAACACAAGCACTTAGCCGTCGCCGCGCACGGACACACCTCGTGCGAATGCGCTTGCAGCGCTGGCAAGCGCCACGGGCTCTTCGCATATTGCTGCCGCCTCTGCAATATTCGTACTTCGATGCGTAAGCGCAATGACACGCCGAAGCACGACTGAGTAGGCCATTGTCGTAGCTGCGTCACGACCCCGTTATGATAGCCGTTGGCTAGTGCAGTCGCCGTGATGCTGACATGTAGTCGCAGATCCCGACAACTTGTAATTTAGCGCCAACTTTCTTACTCGTCTAGATTACTTTTGCGATATTTTACGCTCTCGGTACGCGGACTTGTCTTTCGACTGCCCCGTTGCGTCTTTCTTCTTCAATCGCATTTATGGCCCTAATTTGTTTTCAGAATATTTACGCTATAGTTTCTTCTTACTTCAACAAAATCAGAAAGGTCTTCCTTTTGCTATCGTTTAATATTATTTTAACCCATTTCATTGAATGTTCATCTATTAAAAGTAATAGAATACCAAATTTTTCGAACATGGATCGAATACGAATCGCATACGAATAGCACACGAATAGCACATATCGAATATCAAATCGAATCTTGAATAGTCGACAGCGAACACATACGCTTACTACAGCAGGAATATGTATTTCTCTATAATTAGGAACCACGCCTGTACTGACTAGTAAACAAAACAAAAACGCTTACTATCAATGGCAAAGAATGAGTCTTAAACACAAAATTACTAATTGTCCTTAAAATATCATGAATAGCCTGTCAACATCTCAAAAGTTTGGTTGTGCATAAACTTTCCACAAATGATCGAATGGCTGCTGTGTGAAGTAAAGCTTTACGGAAATGCTAAACAAAAGGCTGTCGAAAAGTATATCAAAAGTCGTGAAGAAAGAAAAAGAAAAAAGCTGCTGAAAGACTTGTGGCGTGAGTACATCTGAAAGGGCCAGTTGGAAAGAAAACGTCTCTGGTAGTAGCGTAAAAGTCAAAAACGCTACACGACTAGACTGCTAAAAACATTAAATGGCAGACTACAAGCATTACTCATGGGGTGTCATCTGGTCATCTGCCATCCACCGTGAAATTGAAAACAACACGTGCATTATCCGCTTCGTTGCTGCATTCCTTCCAAAACAGCTGTCGTTGAATCTATTCTGATAATGTGCGATACATTCTGTAGCGGATAGAGGACAGTAACAGCACTTTACGGTCGGTTCGTACGAAATATTCTGTTCGTTTCAAGTATCCGAAAATACCGAATAGTTCCTTTTCAAATACAAATACGAATAATTGTTGGGTAATAGTCTATCCGTATTCTAAACTTCGAGTACTCGCCTATTCCTAACATTTATTTTTCAAACATTGCTCGCATCTCGTTGCAATATTTCCTCCTTGCGCATTTCTACGTTATTTGCATTGTTTAAACACCTTACTAGTTACGGCCTACTACTATCTAGTTGCTGCCTACTACCTAGTTGCTGCCTACTACTATCTTACTATTTGCGCATTTTCTCTCTGCTGCCAATTTTATTTTTGTTTCTTTCGTTACATTTTCATGAAAACAAAGCGAGATCCATATTTCAGTTCGGGAATTTCAGACGTACGCTTCTGCATGTTGGGAAAATGTTCGGCACTCATGGCAGAATTTAAATTCGAGAGTACCAAGTTTCACAGAACTTCAAACTCGAGAAAAGTAACGTCCTCACCAGAACGCAGAGATGTACGAACTTCGCAGGTGTCAGCTCGAAATGATTTCGCAAAACGTGACGTGCCTCCGAAGGGCGCCGTCTCGCGGCAGTTTCTCTAGCAGCCTCACTAATGTTGCATGGAGATGTAAGTTTTGCAGCTCCTGATGAATTGCTTCCCCTTCCTGAATAAAATATTACTTCGCTCCTGAACTAAGGCGCGCCTCTTCAGTACGCATTGCAAATACTGCGAGGTAAAAGGAACGCGCGTGAAAATGGGTTTGTTTCGCATTCTTAAGATGGTAACTCCCTCGCACTTTCGGAAACTCAACGCCACACGGCAACGCATATATCACCTTCATCTTCTTTTGTGTCTGCGGGGTTGCACTCGACGTGCCCATGCGCATAACGTAGCACAGTTGGTTCTCGCTTTACGAAATGTCTGGGAAACGGTATATTGAGCAAGAATTGTTGAACAAACACAGAAACAAAAGAAAACAGAATTTGAGCTTTGGTATCTTTGGTCTGAAGTTGCCCATGATCTCTCTCTCTCTCTCTTCTTTTTCGAGCAGTAAATATTCATGCACATTTACATGATCGCGATTATATACGAGCAAATGATAATGATCATGGAGATACTGTATCACTATTATCGTATTATTAGGCACGTGTCCACTACACCATAACACGTACAAAGAAGGGCGTTTGCTACAGGAAACGTGCGAACTGGACATAGCTCAATTAATTTACGAAGCTTGAAACAATGTTTCCTGGAAATGAAGTGCTGTAACGTGGACTCGCTGCAGGTAGTACAAGTCCTGCCGTTTGAGTAATAAGGTGACACGTGGAACTACTTTACGAATTTCTTTGCTTGGCAGGGACATCATTATGAGAGAGTGTAAACAAGCTCAGTTTGCATCAAACTCAACGGCCGTGCTTTCTGGAATATCGCCTTCCCGGCTGATGTCTTTTTACTCTGGGCTTGAGCAGTTGATACAGTGCCACAGCACAGCAGCTCAGGCTAATGACGAACTGAATCGCGTCGTACTGAACAACCTAATTTAGCAATGGTGCATATTTTTGCTCTGAAGTTTACAATAAGCATCGTCATCCAGTGGTACTTATAGTTAACTACACTCGACAGTGGTAATAAAAATTCCCAATTCGAATTAAAAATTTTCAATATTCGCTAGCTCTCCCCCTCTCCCCCCACCCCTGCCTCTTCCTTTGCTTTCTTTTTTATCTGCCCGCGTGAAGATGAGGGTATTCTTGATCTAGATCGGAACCCTGCTTCAACCAAAGGAAGCGCTGAAATATTATAGCAAACGCCCTTCTGACGTTGACCTAAGATAAAAGCACAGGTATCTTTTGCGGGAAAATATTATTGTTTATACACGGCATTGTGTGTTCGTCGTAAGCGTAATACGGACAACCTCATCACACCGTATCTTCTAAGAGTGCTAAAACCATGTCATCAAATACAACACGATTATCAGTAGAGAAATTACCATTTTTACAAATGGCCTAATTTGACTCACGGCTAATACAGCTTGCGCAGATAGACGTCACACTGGGGCTTGCAAATGTCTCGAGTTGCGGGGGAGGCGAGAAAAGACAATGCATACTGAAACAAAAGTGCAGGAATGCAAGCTAAAGCTGTATGTCCGGCCGGCAGCTCGTAGAGCTGTTTTTAGGTGTCAGGAGGTGTCTCCGTGGTGTGGAAGAACTAATGTATTTTTCATGTTCTGGCGTCACTGAACCGATCGGTAAACAAATCACAGCAAGTGCGATATTCGCATGGCAAAAAAAAAATCCGGAAAGAATTCCATGTCACCAGGTGGTCGTCTCTTTGTGCGGAATGCGTCGACCTGTTACGAAATGAAGGGCTTAGCACTCGCTATAGTTCACCTTTCTAACTTGGGAAAATGTGATTTTGGCTTGCAAAGTTATAACAAAACGGCTAGTCATTGCGCTACGGAAAACAAGTTGTTTCCTCTGTCTGTAAACCTAGCTTACGGTTAGCTCACGTGGGGAAAAATGTTCTTATGCGCAGAGTAACATACCAGTGTTACATTTTCTTTCATAATACATAGCTGAAATGTGCTGTCGTTTCTACTATGGTAGTGTTACGGTTCACTGTGTGCGGTGATGAAGGAAGCGAATGCCGTGCGCCTTTGCCACCACGTGCCTAATGGCCACGCTCATCAACATGAAAAGGCATGTCAGTCGGGTGTGTGCGACGGGATTACGAACCAGTCCAACTCTCCTTTGTCCTGTGTTCACCCCCTCTACGCCAGGGAGTGGTTTTTCTCCATATTCATCTGTGTGAGCTGACCAGTGGGCTGACAGGGCCCTATACCAGGGAGCAAGAGAGAATGAGGTTGCCCGGATGTTGTAGGGCACAAAAAAGGCCAGCGGGACGCCACGGAGGCATCTTCTCGGCCCTTGCGTGCAGAAGCACGCACGCCGAACGTTTCCATACTTTTTGTCAGGGAGTGCACTGCTCACCCGTAATGGTGTATTAAACGTCTGTTACTGTTTTTACATCACCTCGTCTTCCCTGCCGAACCCTCTCCGATGGTCAATCTGGTTCGAGCTCAAAGCAGACACTGTTGAAGGTCGCTGAAACCCAGTCCCCATAACCACTGGTGGTAGCCGCAGCAGTGGACAATAACCACTAAGTTGTTTGGCGGAATTCAGGAAACATACTTCGCGCTATTAACAGGAAAAAAAAATTATTTGACTGAAAGATCAATACTCACTCGGCAAGCTTGTCAGAGCAGAGATATTGACTAGCTAAGTCAAGTTGGAAAGGAGATACAACCACGCAACCATTCTTCTCGCGTCTTCTGTGCATCGGACTGTGCAGCGAAAGGTTCAGAAGGGTACAGCTATAATATCTTTCGTACTTCAGAGCTTCAGAAAGATTCTTGTTTAGAAGTATGCCTACTCATTCGATGGTTGCCTGCACTAATGACGTGTACACTATCAAGATTGGTGGGTACCTTCGCTTACAGATCACTCGAGTTTACGAAGTGCCTTGCATGCCCCTGTACTTATAGCACAATACAAACAAACTTACTATAGACTATATATGTTTTACTTCACGAGATATCTAGGTTATAGTTTTAAACGCACTTTTCTTTTCTTCTTTCTTTTTTTAGGGGGGACGATGGCACAGCTCAATGCTGAACAGGTGCCTCGACAAGAGGCAAATATACACTACGTGACTAGGCTGAAAATACATACTGAATAGAAGCCCTTCAGTATTCTTTACGTGAGCTTCTCTACAGCACCGCCATCTTTCAAGCCCCAACGCATCAATTGTAAGCCAGGAGCAACTACTTGGGGTCGTAAGATGGCGCGCCATCATATTTGCCGGGAAGGCATGAGCTACCCTCGTAAAAGAACCGATGAGCGTCTAATGAGCTTACTTCAACCGCATGCTTGCACGTTATTATGGTCGATATAAAAGAAGGTCATGTCGTCAATGGGCGCCACTACACCGAGTGGCCCTAAGATGAACGTCATAGTTACTATAAAGACGTTTAAAAGCAAATAGGAAACTTGATTAGAGCAGCGAGTTAAGACGGAAGTGAGTTCCTTGTATTCTGTTTGCTGGATTTGCTCACCTGACTTCGCTTGAGAGGTAAAAATGCCTGAATATTTCACGTGTATAGAGGAACCCTGCACTACATAAGACTGTAATTATAGTAAACGATAAATGAACAAATGAATTTTAAATCGAAGCATATTGGTACGGTGGGAGAAAAGGGCGATGGGGAGGGGGAGGGGGTGGGAAAGTTAACTAGACCTAGTCATTTTGCCATCTTGGAACAGATCGTCGACGCTGTAATGCATTTCTGTGTGGGTCAAAAGATAGTCATGCTGTTGCCGATGGTGACAGCTGCGGACGGCCGAAGCCTGCCTATCCAAGCGACCTAGTTCTCCAGCTGAATGTCAGTGAAGCGACAACACAGGTGAAAAACTATCAGTTATACGGCGTTACGCAGGCACGAGGAAGCTCTATGTCACGCTTAGTTTAAAGGTCATACGGTGGGTGCTTCCGCGGGCACAAGGTATCACACTAATGAACGTCATATATGTTTTTCCCGCAAATTCTCATAAGTGGTATAACGTTTTTACCTTTGCGTATAATAGCATCGGCATGACGGATTGAAGTGCCTGGCTGTGTCTGAGCTACTCGTACCTTGTTAGAGCATATCAGTCGAAACATCAAAGTGAAATAAAACTTTTCCTCCATAAAGAACAGATAGTTTAAAGCCAATGTTGCGTGTTAAACAGCCACACCAGGGTCTATACCGATCTAGCTCGAATTCTTTATTGTGTCAAAACCTCGTTGGATACTTTATCACTGTTTAACGCAAATCTCTTGAGACAGGCACATGTAAAATTAAGCCAAGACACACACACAAGCACATACGGATGTTTCGCCTTTCGTCAGTCCCGCCCTTAAGATTTTCTTTTTCACGCTAAACACAAGAAAAGTCATCGTACCAACAAGACCGAAGTTGTAGACTCACGATATTTGCGTCGTTGTAAAGTACCTAGACAACGCAGTGTTTATGTGGCACAGTTCAAAACGACCGCGGATTCAGCTTGTTGTACATACATGGCAGGTGCACATGTGGTAAAAGTTCATTATTCGTAGACAAAGACTGTTTCTCAAGTTCACGCACCATTTGGTGAACTTTTCTCTACGTATACTACGTATACTTTTCCGAAATCTGCTATTTTCAGTAATCAGGCACGCAAAATTGTCACACTCATGCCTCGAACACACTTTTCGTATGAAAGCCACTCGTAAATATGAATGTGGCTCAAACGTCATTTTCCACATAGAGGCTGCGTTTAAGATTATTTTTTCGCACAAGGAGGCTACCGGAGGAACCACAATAGTATAGGCTGTAGAATTTTAAGTGGCATTTTGGATCATGCAGAACCAACTATGCTCGCAGGCTTGTGCTTTAACATTTCTCAGAAACATTAGCTAGAGCATGCATGAACATTCTCCTCAGTATAAGGAGAATGTTCATGCATCCATAATTTAATTTGTTTTAGGCTCAGTGTCCAGCTCAGAGCCCTTTCTTTGGCTTGCATGGGCATCGTGCACGAAGCTTTGGTAGGACCACTATGTAATCTACCTATACATTAGGGTTCCTTCTTTCTCTCCATCTCATTGCCCAACTTCGTCTGGGGCTTCCATTTCGTCGTCCCCGATGTGGAATAGTAAGCTCCTAGGATCGTTTTTTGCCCTTCTCCGCTTTCATTGTGGAGTAGCATATAAGTGAATACTTTTACGCCCCCAAACCTATCTACATTTCAAAAAAGACCTCTCTCTCTCTCTCTCTCTCTCTCTCTCTCTCTCTCTCTCTCTCTCTCTAGCGCACAAGCTCCATGTAAAGCCCAGCGCGCTTTCTTGCAAATAAATCATGTCTCTCTTCCCTGCTAGATCCTCACGCATTCGAGTCTCGTATGCGTAGGGAGGCGCATTCTCACAGAATGTATTTGTCTCCAGGCCGCGAGTCGAGGTGCAAGAGCACCTCCAACTAAGAAGCAGGAAAATAGCGACAGCGTAATTCAGACTGGCAGGCAATTTTTCACGTGGACCACGGTTGTTCTGCGCGGTGGCTACTTTCATAAGCGTATAAGAACCTGCGTGCAGGTGTGCGTGTGTCAGCAATGTTTGCGTTGCGTATGCAAATTAAAGGCGGCGAGTGAGATGGTTGAGAACGTGCCATGGGGGGGGGGGGGGGGGAGAACGAGAAAAGAAAAGGAAAATGGCAGGCGCGAATCGCGCGAAACGCGAAATAGTTGAAATGTAGGCAACGGCGGGAGCGGTGACAGGTGCGGACGGTGCGATTCTAAAGAATAAAGTGGTGCCAGAAAACGTCGTTTGGTAATGTAAGCGTTGAAAGCGGCGCCTTTGTCACGACTGCAGTTTGCATGCAACGGTCGTGGCGCAGGCGGAGGAATGTCGACGCTGTCCGGAGTCCCATGTCGTGTCTCGCCGTGTTTTCAGGAAGTGCTTGTTGCTTAATTTACACTGACATAAAGATAATAAGTTTAGGAGTTTTTTGGTCGTCAACAAAACCGCTTTGCTGCAGACAACTGCCAGATGGCCCCTTAGAAATGAACATGACCACAAGTTTCAAGCAACGAGCTAAAATGGGGGAGATACACAAACTTGTACTTTTATTTCGGGCTTTGACGCATTAGTTTTGCAGTCTCGTGTAAGGGTGCAGAAAATTGTGAATTATTTTCGCGCCTTTTATTAAAATCTATATAAAGCAATATGTAACGGCCAATAACTTGCGCATATGCCGTACAATATCACCGAACCGTTCGGGCAACGCACAGAAGACGCTGCAAATAACTTTCGCGCTGAACGTCATCAGTTGAAATGAAAGGTCGAACATCAACGCCCTGAGTTGTTCACAGCATACCTCAAAACTACAAGCTGGATAAATAAATCTGCGCGTTTAGATAAGCCCTGCTAGGCCGAAGGACGCGCGACCAGAACCCGGCCCTGCACGGCGGTCGCATTTCGATGGAGGCGAAATGCAAAAACGCCTGTGCATGGAACTGTAGAACTCCAAGTAGTTCTAGAGTCCTTCTGGAAAATCTGAAGTTCTGGAAATTATTGTGGAGTCACCCGCTATGGCGTGCCTCATGATCATGCCGTGGTTCCGGCACGTAAATCCCCGTACTTAAAACAAAAGGGAAGAAAGCATTTATATAAACCTGCGAAAGTAAACTGACACAACAGAAATTCATGAGCAACACCACACCCTGTGCGCCGGAGTAAACTAAATTACATATATAAGTGAATGTTGTAAGTTTACTCTCTCCCTTTCTTCCTCTTTCTATTCGCCTTTCCCCCAACCCCAGTGTAGGGTAGCAAACCGGATGCTGTTCTGGTTGACCTCCCTGCTTTCCTACCCTTGCTTTCTCTCTCTCTCTCTCTCTCTCTTAGCACGTATATTGACTAACTATATACTGTCCATCTACAAAATTCTCTATGTGACGTAGTAATAGCCCTTGTACAATTTTAAAGGCAACTGGCTCACTGAAGTTTGGCACGTCGTGGTCGTCATCGTCGTGTTCATCTCTTAGTGAAAATTCCTAATATATAATTATTTAGGTGTCCGATGGTGGATATACAAGCCGGTTCCCCAAAGCAGCATCTCGATGATATACCCGTTAATTTTTCATTTTAATCCGGTATACCCGTGCGCTGTGACGCTCGTCTTTAGGTCTACTTATAGAACTTACTTTCTATTAAGCTTCGTGCCTTCTCATTGTTTTTTTTTCTGTCCACTGGTGCGTTAAATGATGAAACCGCATGAGGAGTCAGATGGGCATTGTACAAAAAGTTAAGACCTAATTTCATTACCCACTTGAGCTTTGCCAACGAAATGGTCTATAAAAGCAGACGCATAGTGGTATTCCTGCTTGCTTACTTCAAGGCCAGGTAAAATCAATTATCCCAGACCTTAGCTGAAGCAGTCCAGATAGGAATAATTATCTCGGAATACTCAAGGATACTCCCTTTATAGTAGTAGTATTTATAAGATTTTGTCAAGAAAGAACAGTATTCAGGCTGAATCAATATTTCTATTGCATGTAGCAAGGAATAACACAAAGTGACCATGCTGTTGCCTCATATGTGACACTGTTGTTTTTTTCTCCTTCATATGGCACCAAGATCTTACTTGTGCCGCAATTAAAGCAGTTCGATGCAAGCGTGCTACAGGAAAAGTACCAACTGAAAGATATATGAACGCGCACTCCAATTGTCCTTGCTACTTGGCACTCGAAGCGGCACGCTCTGCTTCTGTCCCAATGTGACGTGTAGAGTTAAGTGTAACTCCATAGGTTGTTAGCTTCTCTTTTTTGTTCTGATTTTGTTTTGCCTTCACATTTAGGTTTCTGTATTCAAAAACTTAATTATGGGCACAATCTGCTCATTCATTTAAAATGGCCACCCTCGCTAAGCGGCAAGATTTCTGGGGAAATTCGTTTTCGGCAACGCCGGGACTCTTTGGCGCAACCACATTTGGGCCCTGAATTTTAAAGTAACGTCTGCTGCGATCCGGCGCTGATTAATTTGGAGAACGCTAATTGACTTGATTGCGCTGCGGCAGGAAGAAAGGTGGGCGGGTAAGACGGTACGAATACAAAAGATTAATTAACGAACAGCTTTAGAACGCAGCGCATAAAAGCAGGGAAAATTAAAAATGCTAAACGTAACACATTGCTGATATTAGAAAGCTGGGCCGAGACTCGAATAAAATAAATACAAGAGAAATCAAAGGAACAGGTATACAAAAAGGAAATACTTGGAAAGAAAGAACTGTACGTGATTGAGAAGCCGGGCCATATTAAAGCAGATTTCAAATTTATTGAAGGGAAATATTTCTCCGCCAAGGTAGCTGAGAATCATCATCATCATCATCATCATCATCATCATCATCATCATCATCATCATCATCGTTATCTTCATTGTTATCGTTATCTTCATCGCTTCGTCATCATAAAAGCACGTACGGCTGGAACATTTGAAAAAAATAAGAGCGCAGTGGGGAAAAATTGCTAGAGAAATATTGAGAATTCTCTGCTAATGCGTAAGCATTCTTTGTGCTTAGCTGCTACTTCGCTTTTGCTTACTTTCTTTTACTAGCTAATGCATGTCTACTGGTCACTTTTCCGGAGCGAAAGATGCTTACGCATAAGTGGACAATTCTCAGAATTTTCGCAGCATTGTTGTTGCTTATCACGTCTGTCCTGCTTAGACCGTATCACAACGTTCCAAGTACAATTCAATTCCGTACAATAGCGTGATTGGAATGCTCTTTTGCCGCCTTCTGTGGAATGTTTTAGTCGGAATGAGACAACCATTATTCTCTGGAGGCTGGAAATATGCTTCCCCTTTGATTTGAATATCTCTTTGTTGCAGTGCCACCATAGCTGCTTGTTCATCATCGCCGTCCTCTCCTTTCTTTCTTTTCTCTGCTGGTTCGAGCGGACGCAGTACTGGTCGGTGGGTACTGTAGTATGAAATGTACTTCAGTATCTTGAGTCTGTCAAGACCTCTCACGCAGACTTGATCGATCACACCACCCTGTTCGAACGCTGCCAGTTACCTACTAATACGCTATTATAACGATTACATGTGTTAACTCAACCAAATATACATTTATTTTGCAGATATAAGGCGTCACGGGACGGATAGATCTTGCTGGGGTACTCGCCCAAGAATGCTTACGCATCAAAACAAAGTTCACACTATATGCCACCCACCGTGGTTGCTTAGTGGCTATGGTGTTGGGGCTGCTAAGCACCAGGTCGCGGGATTGAATCCCGGCCACGGCGGCGGTGTTTCGATGGGGGCGAAATGGGAAAACACCCGTGTACTTAAACTTAGGTGCACCTTAAAGAACACCAAGTGATCCAAATTTTCGGAATCCCCCACTACGACGTGCCACATGATCAGGTTGTGGTTTTGGCACATTAAAATCCCATAATGTATTTTTTTTAGGACACTATGCCATGACTGTCGAGCGTGGACACTGGAACACAGGTTTTATCCCGTCGCCTGATTCTGTGGACGTTTATCTGCTGCTATTTTCTTACTTATTATTATTATTATTATTATTATTTGCTATTGTCTGTGCAGAGTTCTCGAATGAAGTTTAACTGCTTGCTTCTACAGTCCATTTGTGCACGAAATCCACATTTTTCCGAACTGTCATAAGCGCCACTTCCTTTCTTGCTTACTTTAAAACCTTTAACTTCGGCGGTCTTTCCTTCCATTACTTTGCGGTCTTCTTGGCAAAGCCTGTGGTTCTCGTATCTATTCAGCGAAACCTCGGGATATTACAGGATGGATACCATGCTATCCTTCCCAACGTAACCAACCGTGAAGTGAACGCAATGCGTCCGTCTGTGGGATTTGCTGCAAGATTTCAAGCTAATATTTTTTGTGCCCGTTGTCACGCCTTTCGTCGTCTTCACTGAATCCCCATCAAATATCCGAAAAATATGAAATCACGCCTTTATGATATCGCCGTCCCGAGAAGTTTCCATCCGCAGTCGCCCAAAAGATAAACGCAAAAGGCGGAAATTTTTAACTGCGCCGTTGCTACGCTATTTGTTGGAATTCCCCGATGTTGCATTGCGAACGAATAGAAATACCTCCACGTATATAGAGAAAAAAAATGACCGACAAACTCGCAGCGCACTCACGTTGGTCCCTGTTCCCAACAACTGCGTGGGTTCTACCAACGCAGTTTGTTTGCTTTTTTTTTTCAGTTCATTTCTTTTTACTTTCTCCAGCGTGGTTCATGTGAAGCGTGTGCTTCCCATCGCTTAGCGACGAATATTAGTTACTGGAATACACCTCTAACGTAAAGCTCGTCTCTCTGCTTTCTGTTGCAAGAAAGAACTGGCCTCTTTCATGTCGCAGTCTTTGCGGCGCGTGTACTAGGACAAAGACTCTTCCAAATTAATGCACCATACGAGCGCCTTTCTCCAACTTTTTTTTAATCTAACTACCTCGCATTGCTCCACCAGATTAGAGAACTTTAAAATGAGGCTACAGGTGTTTTTTTTTTTTGGTTCCGACGTGTAGCTCTATAGTCAAGGACAATAGAAGGAAACCCACCCTATGCTCGTTTTGTAATACTTCTTGGCAGGTGTGTTACAACACGAGCGCAGGAAGTGTTCTCTTCTTTCATCTGCCGTGTGTCCCTGCAAATGTTAGCCAAGCTGGCTGAGAAAAAAAATTAAAAACGCATGATGCAAGATACGATTAAAAGACCTACGGTGTTTGATCGCCAGAGCTAGGACAATCGAATACGGTGGGTTTTACAATCGTATACTGTATTGTGTTGTTTTAATCAATCGTTTTGTTCAGCAGCTTGGATAACGTTAGCTGGGACACACCATATATCTTCTATGGCAGGAAATATTACATTGGCTTCTTGAAATTCAACGCGATCCGCGAACGGTTGCCTACATGTTCCCTGGCTCCTGATTTGAATATATATACCTGCCGCATGCGCTACCAAAATGTTAAGAAACTCTGCTGTACCGTCTGTGGCTTGTTGTCACGTTTACCAAGTTGCACTCGTTCCCAATTGGATGGACCGACCACCCTGTGACACGTGCGGTCGTGAAGAAACAATTTTGCATCTCCCATGTATCTGACTACGCTATAGTACGGAATACAGTGTAACATGTGCAGAGACACTGGACAGCCGGCCACTGTCAGAGCAACAAGTGCATGGGCAGTAATCACATTGGGACGGGCGCGCTAAAGGCACTCAGCAGGGCTGTGACGCTTCCTCCGGTCTACGGACCTGCGTTGTTGGCCGTTGTAATGACGCACGCTGCTTTGATTTTCTGCGTCGATTGCAGTTTCTATACTCGTCTTTCCACCTTCTTGTCTCTTCAAATCCATCTTTTCTTTTCGCCCGCGCCACGTAGCAAGCCAGAATTTTTCTGGTTAAGGTCCCGACCTTTATCGTTCTTTTTTTGTCTCTCTCTCTCTCTAGTAGGGGCATTGGTAACTGAAATATAGCTGGCATCGGCTCGACAGTTTTGTTGACTACGTACCCTTTGTCATCTTGGCAAGGCTACAATTAGGGTACGACGCGACTGAGTGCCATGTGTTCCGTTCCGTTTCGAAGTCATTCTTCGTTTTGTGAGAAACAGCGTGTTTGTCCCATACATTGTGGTTTTTTGTTTTAAAATTTTGTAAGGGGGCGTCGGCACCTGAGAACTGTGCTGCCTATACCATGTCTCAAGAAACTGAAATACTGAAATAATAGAAAATGAGGAAATATCCTTCCTGGCCTTATATTACTAGCAAATCGCAATGCAAAACACTCTATGAGACAAAATTTAAATAGATATGCGTACGAAAACTCGAAAGGGGTGCATGATTGCCCAACCGACCTAGGCGCTCACGGGAGAGGAGGGTATACAGAAACAAGAGAGATTACCAGCGAGCTTATGCACGCTACTAGAAAAAACAATTATTTGACGTGCTTAGCAAGATTACCAAACTCCAAAGGAAGGGAGGATGTAGAACAACAAATACAAAATAACGTAAACGGTACAGACAAGTCAAGGGGTACAACGCCACGAAAACATTGCAGCACATAGTGTTATTGCTTTGAGAAAGATTTATGTACTATTTTTCACGGCCCTCACCATTTTACTTGCGCTCAGCTGTTTCTCAAAGACATCGTAAGCAAGCTAAGTAACAACTCGGCGTTTCACCAATATAATACCGAGGCTCAGGAACAAAAATCAATACACGCCACTCTACTTCGATTTCGGTGCAGGTTGACGTCACATTAATACGCAACGCTAAGATGACTTTCTCCTTCAAAGTAATTCTTAGAAACAAGATTGCATTTATTTGGTTGAAGTAAGGCCGGTTGTTACCAGTGAAAATGAAAGGAAACGTTTCGCTATTATAGGACTTCGCGTTCAAGTAGCAGTACTGGGTACGTTAATATGACGTAACAGGTTTCCAAGTATTTTCGAGTGCTTGGGCTATTTTCGTTCAGTAGAGAGAGGGAGAAAAAGAAAGAAGGAAAGGTAAACAGCTCAAACAGACTCACGTCCGGTTCGCTGCTCTACCCCAGGGGAGGGTCTTAGGGTATGAAAAGAAAGGAGACTAAAACATTGGTACACATGGAAAACGCCGTCGCTCACTGCGGTCTGTCGACTGCAGGAACTGCAGTAATAGTTTTCTGGGCTTGTGACGCATGTGGCCACAGTTCAGGTACCTTTTTAACCGTGAATGACCTTCGAGTACAGGTGATCTAACGTGGTGCGGAGAAGAAAGACATCGGTCATCATATCCCGGGAAATATGCAGAACAATTACTTAAATGATATTGCGCGACAAAAAAAAACGAGACGGACGTGAGAGAAGATGACACACCGTCTTCGCGCAATATCATTTAAGTAATGGATTACCAACTTGCCTGGAATGCTGCTCCCATAGAGCACAAGAAGTTCTACAGACTCCACACCGGCAACTGTCGCAGGAAATTGTGTCGTCCGTCCCATTTGGAAACGAATATCTCTTTTTGAATGCCACACCGAGCCACAAGAGACACGATAACGTCGCATCCCAGCGGAAGATAGACCTTTTGATAGCGGAAGCTTCAAACAAGAATCGATAATTCGTAGGCGACAGTTCGAGAAGCGGGGAGAGTTTCCGTCAGCTGAAGTGGGGCTACGCTGCCAGTGATGCGACTCTATCTGCATAGTCCCTGCCAGACAGAATTATCCCAACTTTCCATTCAGTAAAACTTCCCAATATTCGTCAGGTTGAGGCCGTTGTTTATTTATATGCAATATACTCTTTGTTTGCCGATAAATTATATACCTTAATCTGCAGCAGACACTGTTCAAGGGAGACGGAGTAACAGGCAGACGGGACGGGAACATTAAGTTCGTGTTTTGGGAATGTTCTTTTTTTTTTATTCCTGGCTTATTAAAGGCTCCGATCACATTAATATTGACGTTTCAGATGTTCCGCAAGCGTAATTTCCGTATCCAGCTTAACATTTGTTACTGTCACTTTAAGGACCCCTGGTTCTTATCACTGGCCATTTGTCCTCCAAAGGCCCCTGTACCTAAGATCCCGGATGGAGACATGAAATCCGCCTGACCTACCAACACCGTCCAGAATACGGCTGTAGCGTTTTTTAACGAAAGATAAAACCGCTGCTCACCACGTCAGCCTTGTGCCACGTGTTAAGCGAGGCACGTATATTTCACTGCTCTGTAAGTATATGAATCAGCAACAAGCAAGAGGAGTGATTTATCAAGAGCGTGTCTTCTCGATAGCATGTAATTGGCGAGCACAGTCTAATCCTTTTCACGCCGGACATGACCGCGAGATTCACGGAGATTCGCGGTGTAATTTTTTTTTGTCTCTTCCTGCGCCTAGCGGGCTCATGATGAACGGCGTGTCTCGAAGAATAATGGAGTGTCTCAGCGAATAAAAATAATAATAAAGTCGAGAGTACTTGAAAGAAGTGATGAAAATACAAGCGAATCAGAAATACCTAAAAATGGTACTTCATTCAGTAGGGGAAGACATTATGCCAGTTCGTGATAACTTGCAGTAAGTGGCGCGAGCGAACATTTATCAGCCCCTTTGTTCTTGCAAACTGCCCCAAAAAAGAAAAAACTGTAAAAGGGATTACGCTGCAGAACACACGAAAACGAGACAAAGAACACAATGCACGTCGGAAAGTCTAGATTGCCTGCTTCAAGACGTCGAGGTAGGTTGCCCGCGAACGCTCAAAATGAATTATTATTGTTTAAAAGAAAGCTTCCGTGACAAGGAAATTGAAACTAACAAAAGATTACGAGATTTTTTTTCTGATTTAGTTATTATAACCTTGCGAAAGAATTGTGCAAAACTTCCTTGCGTTTAAAGGACGGGAATCGCAAGAAGAGCAGTGGTTAACCCGCTCACTGGTACTCTCCCTTTTGCTGTTTTTTTTGTCTTTCAGGGCGCGAGAAAGAACAGGAGGCTGTGGAACCGTTACGTGACTATCTCTTGTTGAATTTGCGTCAAGTTGCGAAAGATGACATATACAAACTTAGGCCATGGTTCGACAAAGGTTTTCCCAGGCAGCGATCTTGATAAAAGGCGCTGATTGCAGCCACCTCGCCAGTTCTCTATCAAGACCTTCTTCCTCTCTCTCTCTTTTCCTCTTCGAAGAAAAGAAAAAGGGGGCGGACGGGGAATGAAATATAAAGGATATGTGTTTTAGTGCTCAAGTATTCACATCATCCTTCGTCGAGGCGAAGCTTTGAGGCAAACCATTGACTTAAGAAAAAGCATTATATAGAAGGAGGAGGAGACAAAGGGGAGGAAAGACAGGGAGGTTAGCTTGTGTAAGTACGAGCTGGCTGCCTTGTGCTGGGGAAAGGGGTAAAGGGAATAAAAAGAGAAAAAAGAAGAGGAGGAAAAAAATGGGAGCCAGGAAATTCACACAGTAACGCGATACTACGCGCTACAACATTCAATAATGGTCGCACAATTCGCATGTCCTTAAAAACTTCAGCAAAGCCCTTAAGGCCTTGAGTGCCGAAGCCCGTCTGGACCAGGTCCTAGAGCTTTGTCCTCTGTAAAGGGGCGATTGTCCAGTTTCTTTAGAGCGGTCGCGAGCACTTTTCTTGGGACTTTGTAACGGGGACAATCACAAAGGAGGTGCTCAATCGTCTCCTCGCAGCCGCAGGTGTCACACGTAGGGTTGTCGGCCATTCCAATGCGGAATGAATAGGACTTCGTGAATGTCACGTCGAGCCACAAGCAGCACGGAAGTGTTGCTTCCGCTCGGGGTAACCCTGGTGGTAGACGGAGTTGCAGACGTGGATCCAATCTGTGGAGACGTGCGTTCGTGAATTCACTCGTGTTCCACAGATTCTGCTTAAGCTCGCGGTTGAGGGGGCGAAGACTTGTGACTGCATCTGTTCGTGACAATGGTATTGGTATAACATGGGCACCATCATGGGCTGATCCAGCGGCGTCATCCGCACTGTGATTTCCGGAAATTCCGCAGTGACCCGGTATCCACTGGTAGATGATGTTGTGCCCCTTGTTGATTGCGTGATGTTGGAGTGGTCGGATGTCTGCGACTACTTCCACAATATAAAAAGCATGAACTATGACAAAGTGAGCGCGAAAAGGGACGATTTGCAGTACCCACATCTGTTTTCTAATAGTGGACGAGGTAACGCAAAATCGGTCTAATTTCGCCCATTTTAGGAAAGGAAATATGGGAGCATGAAACCATATCCAGTGTAGAAACGCAGAAATTCATTCTGTGCGCGCCACCTCGAACGCATTTTCAATGGGCTGACCGTGATAAACCCTGATGCTCACTTGATTGCGTGGATAACAAACTTGGAGGACGCTTAAGGTTCGCCTTTAAGAGCGGAACGCGATAGCATTAAAAGATCCCTGACTACTTCTCACACTTCCCGGTAACTTGAGCTTATGTAACCGTAATTTTTACGGGGAAACTCTTGCAGCGAACGCTATGCACGAAGGCGAGCTTTCTGGTATAAATGTTGCATCTTGTATGCATGGGCCGATCCCGGAGGTAGTGCACAACCGCGCTAAGAAAATTAAATCGTTTTCAGGTTTCTGTTATTGTTTCACGCTTTTACTTTAAAACTCCGAGAAGTTTTTACATAAAAGGCATGCGCTGTGGGGATCTTGTTTCATCATGTTTGTTTGTTGGCTGTCGTTCTCTAAATTCCTAGGAATAACTCTGCCAAGAATGTAAGACCAGGTATGAGCAACGTTAGGGATAGGATGGTGTGGCAATATAACCCGCATGTATAGCATGTCACGTAGTGAGGCGGAAATATATAGGGAAATTTTCGCTCGCGGACAACTCCGCCGACACTGACATCGGATTTTCTACTACACGGGTCCCATAACGCTATCGCGAGAATACACGGCACCCGGCGTCGGTTGTCCTATGTGTGGTATAACACGTGCCAAGATCACCAGCTGGATAAAGCGAGGAGACTGCTGTGAACAACTAGGCCGCAAGAAATTGTTAGCCACAGTTGGCTCTTTCGATGCGAAATCCTAAAATGGCTCATCGAGCGAAAAAGCCGGCGTTTGCCATTAGTAACACGGAAACCACAGATGAATTTCCATTGGCTGCGACGCCATGGCACGAGCAAGCCTCGACAGAGCACAGAGAGAGAGCAAGGACATAGAGGCAGGGATGTCAGCCAGACGAGCACCCAGTTTGCTACCCTACACAGGGCAGAGCGGGCGAAAAGGTGCTGCCGCGAGAGCGCGGCAGGTGTTGCGTGAGAGTGGAGGCCATTGCCGCGCCACCACGTCACCCCCGCTCTCGCTTTCGGGGGTCTATATTATCCGCACTCTCCTTGACCCCGCATGCTCTCACCTGTACTTTAACTGCTCCTCGATGAGGCCAAATAACAACGCCCTCGCTTGCCCGCGAGGAACTTACACGTAACTCGAACGAACGCTCACTGGCCTTGGACTGGTTATTAATGCTTTCGATTCACAACTCGTAAGAAGTGATTAGGTGCCATCGAAATTTGTGATATCTGTGTGTGTTTGTGTTGCAGTTCATTGAGAGACACATATGTTAAACAAACATACCGCTGCTGCAACCTCAGGAAGGGTTCTAGGGCCCTGCCTGTATAAAAATAAGGGGGGAAAAGTTCTGCATATTTTCTTTGTATTTTCTTTGATCGTAGTTGTCATGTCTATAGCTATCTGCAACCGTTTATAATATCGGTGAGCACTTCCACGTGCACGCAGAACTACTGCTGTCTCTGCTTCTTCCTGTCTCTCTTTCCGCCCCTTTGTACCCCCTCCCGTGAAACAACCTGGAAGTGCATCATGGCTAATCCCCTTGCATTTTCTCTCTTGTCTCTCTCTCTCTCTCTCTCTCTCTCTCTCTCTCTCTCTCTCTCTCTCTCTCTCTCTCTCTCTCTCACTTTGTCATCCTGCATATGCATTTAGAAAAAAAACAAGCAAGTGCTATCTGCCTCTTACATGAGTGAGCATAAAGTCGATCAATTAGCTCTTTCCTGTGACCATGTTTCTTCCTTCCCAAACAAGAATCTCTCTCTCTCTCCTTACTTTGAAACAAAGGTGGAACTCCCGGCCACCCCCGTCAAGCCTTTGCTGGTAGCCGACGCACATTAGCAATCGGCTTTGTAGTTCACGTTGAGCCTGCTAACGACGCCCTCGTAATCAGATGAGCTCCGGACTCGTGAGGCGATGAGGCCACCGGTCGGTAAAAAGTAGCAGAGGGAGTAATCTCTTATTCGCCTAATTTGCATAGAAGAGAGGCGGAGGTCGCCCTCATGCTTGCATCATGCAAACGTGCGTCGTGGGCTCTTCCTCATCGATACCGGCGAATATCCGAAACTGGACAGAAGGGTCCTTACAGTGGTTTTCCTATTTATGGTGTGTTTTTTATTCTTATCTGTCACTGAACAGCACCAGAAAGACAGGAATTGGTAAAGCGGTAAGCTTTGCCGGGGAAATATATTTTTAAAAGTAGCACTATAAAAAAACAGAATAATGTGAGAGCGTTATTGCGTATCGCCGTATGTATTAGGTACAGCGTATAGAAGAAAGAGCATTATCAGGTGCCACTACAGAAACAGACAGGCTCATGCAGCTGTGAACTTTTTCGTTTGCCGGAAGGAACGACTCTGGTGAACACGCTTAACGTTGGCGAACGCAGAGAACGCGAAGCTAAAAAGAGTATCTTTAAAACAGTGTACAGCTCAGCGAAGTGGCGCAAAGTCTGTAATGCATCCCCTTTTCACACATGTTCACTGAGAGTGTTATAAACCCCCAAACTTTTTACTCGCTGTTTAAGTACGCTAATTGTACAATAAATCAGATACATCTTTTCTTCAGAGATGTTTCCTTGGTTTTCGTCATATTTTGTGGCCTTAAATGGTATTCACAATTATGTAGCCAATTCTATAGTGCCTGAAAATCATGACGTGCTTTATTTTTCATGGTAACATTCTTTACTAACTATATCAAAATCTTGCTCAACTTATCTACAATTTAATTGGGAGCCTTTAAAGAATCACATGACGACATGAACTTAAGGTCAGCTAAATCAATTCAAATCGACATTGAAGCCTATTAGCATCGCTGCACAATTGTTCTTGCTAATTCAGTGTGTTTCTTTTTCAGTTTTCCACTTCTTTTCGGATATCATTTCTAGCACTGTCAGCCCTGTGTACTATCACTGTCGTATTTTTTGTTTAATCTTTCGCACTGTACACAGCAGTCACGTAGCATGTGGTGAGTCGACATATACTGGCAGGAATATATGTTGTTCATTAAAGAGCTCTCTTTCTCTCTCTATCAATCTCTCTCGCTCTATCTCTGTCAAATCTATCGGTGTGAGCTATTTTTTAACAACTGTGGCGTTTGAAATCAAACTGATCAATGGGTTATTACGCTGATAGAGCAATGCAAAAGTCGAACTGATGGAATTTCTTGGTACGAGAGTCCCGCTTTCTGCATCTGGTTCCTTGCGCAAACGAAGCCAACGGCGTTTGTAGAACAAGGTAAATTAATGAATTAATCTCTCACGGGATAGCTTGTTACCGCACTGGGAAATGGGACAAGGGAGTGGAAATGTGATTCATTTTTGGCAGCTCTCTTTTCTTTATTTTCGTTTTGTTCAACATTTCAACCATTTCCATCAGTGATTAGCAATTACCTGTTCACTCAACCTGTCCATGTCAGCAGCGCCTCATTACGGCACCAGATTTTCATCAAGAAGTGTGTTATGGATCTCAATGCTTAGATGTAGTTAAGAGGTGACGGCCAATCTGCTATCTGAAAGCATGCGAATACCTTTCGAGTCAAAATTAGGGTATCCGAGGGGTGTCCAGTCAGAAGTGGTACAAAGGGCGCCCTTTTTTGAAAAGCGCAAGATAACGAAATTTTTTTTTTAAATTTCGGAACGTGCATAACATTGCTTCCTCAGACTGGAAAGGCTTTGAGAAACAAATCTAAATACTGTACTTGAAATGCTATTTTTTTTATTGATATGATATAAGGAGATGTTGGAGAAGAAGAAGAAGTCCCTCCGAGTGGCCGCTGCTTCTTCGGTGAGATATTATTTTCTGTTTTCTTCGAAGAATCAGTGCTGTGTTGAGACTTCACTGTTGTGCAGGGAGAACAGACATCCCGTGGGATTCCTGTGTGCTACAGATCACGCACAATATCGCGTGGTTTGGCTGCGCTCCGCAGCGCATCTACGCCTACCACGGCGGTAGGCAGCAAAGAACACCGGCACGAGCCATATGTCCGACAGCGCGTTCCTAGGCGCATGAGTGCCGCAGAATCGACGCCGCATTCGGAAGTGCCACAACAAGCGCCCAATGTCATCAAGCCGGCGACGCTAGTTTTCAACGCTACCCTACCTACCAGCGCACCTTCAGTGAATATGGCTGAGACCAGCGAAAGTGAAGCCAAGAAACCACGGGTTGACGACGACAGAACATCTACCTATGATCTAAGTGACGATGAAGATATTGACTGCGATGAAACGCCGTTCTCCTTGGTAACGTATAAAAAGAAGCGGCCTGAGGGAATTCCAGTTGTTTTTCGACCATCACAGGAAGGACGCAACTTCTGGCAAGTGAATCCAAACCGCGCTGCGTCGGAAATTGTCTCTGTGGCAAAAGAAAAAGTGCAGTCTTTCCGCGTGAATAGAGATGGAAGTTTCTCTGTCAACGTCGCTTCAGTCTCATCTGCAAGACATCTACTGTCGATGAGCGAAGTTGCTGGTTTGGAAGTCAAGCCATTCATTCCGGCGTCTTATACCAAGAATGTTGGCAAGATACGCCATGTGCCAATTGAGTATACGGAAGAACAACTGGTTGACTTCCTGAAGGATTTTGGAGTGACATCTGCCCGTCGTCAGGCGCGCTACAATCGCCAAGAAGACGGAGCGGTAGAATCACGCCCTCTGAGAACCGTCATCCTCCATTTCAGAGAAGACAAACCAATGCCGCAACGAGTGCATTTAGGCTTCACGAGCCACCCCGTAGAAGAATATCATGGCCCTGCTCTAAGATGCTACAACTGCCAGAGATTTGGACATCTATCGAAGAACTGCCGCAGTCAGCGTCGCTGCAAGATATGCTCAGAAGACCACAACCATTCAGAGTGCAAGTCTGTGTGTCAGCCAAAGTGTGCCAACTGTGGCGGAAACCATACAGCTTCCTACTCCGGGTGCCCTCAGAGCAGAGCTGCCTCAAGGTTACGCAGACATGAGTTAAAATATGGAAGGCTGCCTCCTCGTAATGCGCCCCCACCCAACCTTGATGCTGTAAGATGTGCGCCTCCAACTCCTAACAAAGAAAAAGAGCAAGGGGTCCATATGAGCTATTCTGCAGCCCTAAAGCACTCAGGTCGACAACGTTCTGACAGCGAGCGGCATGATCCACCTTCAGAGAATGCTACTCACCGTGCCCAGGCTTCGAGTGAAATTCGCCGACCTTCTCAGCAACGCCCTCAGCCATCGACACAGCAACCTCAGTTAACATCTGAGCGACTACGTCAGCATTCGCCTCAACCACAACAGTCATCCCAGCGACCATCTCAATCAATTCTTCAGCGACCTGCTTCGAGCGCGCATGGAGCTTCAGCGTCGTTTGGTGATTACGCGTCTTTACCCGTAGCCCAGATGATCCTGCCCATGCTATTCACAGCTCTGCGTGCAATTCTAAGTGCCATTCCACAAGCAAACAACCTACCAGAGGTAAAAGCACTGCTTTCTATGGAATCGTTGGTGCTTCCACAACCACCAACAGCCCCACGGCAGGCTTACGATGAATAATCGTTACAACAATGTTTTCGTATTTCAGTGGAATGCTAATAGCCTTCGAAACAAGTCAGCTGATTTTCGCAAACTACTAGCTCAACATAACTTTCCTGTTTTATGTATACAGGAGGCAGGCGTAAGAGATGACTTTCGTCTTTCAAACTATGTTATATATAAATCATCGCGCATCGCTGGAAATAGCAGAGCGATGTTATGTGTGAGAAAGGACCTGCCGTCCTATTTAATACAGTCGAGCGATTTAAACATACCGGAGTTCGTAGCATGCAAGATATCTTTCAGAAATACAAGTGTCACAGTGATCAGTCTTTATCTACAATGTGCTAGCAAAATATCAGTAGACAGCTTGGTGAATGTGTTTGGTATCGCAAACTCACATGTGCTGGTTTGTGGGGACTTCAACGCACATAACGTCATCTGGGGCAGTGAATATAACGATTCCCGTGGAAGCATAATAGAGTCTGCCGCAGAAAAAAGTAATCTTATCGTGTTAAATGACAACTCTCCAACGTTCTTGCGGGGGTTTCGTTACTCAAGCTGTATAGACGTCACGCTCTGCTCACAAGACCTTCTTGATGGCGTTGAATGGTCAACGGACATAGAAACGCACGGTAGTGATCATTTTCCGATCCTGGTAAAACATCGCCTCATACGGATGGAGGGGACCCGGCGCTACTCAAAACAGACTAATTGGCAAAGTTTTCGTCACCACTTGAGTAACTCATTGGGCGAAAATTCAAGCTTTCAAAGTTTTGCAAATATCTTGTGTGAGTCTTACGAGATCTGCACAAAGCAAGTCACTGTTCCAAATGAATACGCTGCAGTCGACGGGGAATATGAATATCTAAGAGCAATTAGAAGACGAGCCGAACGGGCTTACTGCCGCAGTGGAAAGCTGGATGACTACAAGATGGCACAGAAAGTTCGGTCAACTTCACGCAGACGCTTACAAAAATTAGGTACGAGAAGGTGGCGAGAATACTGCGCGTCGTTGT
The DNA here is from genome assembly GCF_038994185.2 of Dermacentor albipictus. Classification (NCBI taxonomy): domain Eukaryota; kingdom Metazoa; phylum Arthropoda; class Arachnida; order Ixodida; family Ixodidae; genus Dermacentor; species Dermacentor albipictus. The sequence continues at coordinate 143,436,933 of NC_091825.1, read as the reverse complement.
CTCCCTTTACTCCAGTTCCCAGAATATGGTCAGTTGTCCGATCTTTTACTGCTCCAGTTACCCAGAGCCATCCCTTCCGAGCCCTTGCCGTAGCTCGAAGCACTCCGGAAACATCTGTTGCTGACGAATTCTGCCAACTTATATCGAGACCAGGAATACCGTTCACTTGCCTACAATTTACAAGTTCGATAACACTAGTAGAACAGAAAGTTCATGCGTGCTTTATGTCACAACATCCTCAACTTGACTGTGAGTTTAGTCTAAATGAATTGACATGTGCTCTTTCGTCATGCCGTACAAAGACAACCGCAGGCCCAGATGGCGTCACGTATACGATGTTAAAGAACCTAGGTCCTGTAGGAAGAATGGCTCTTTTGGAGATATTTAATGACATCTGGATAAGAGAGACTCTGCCAGATTCATGGAAATTAGCCCGGGTAACTCCAGTACTAAAACCAGGAAAGACTCCCCTTAGTCTTGATTCCTACCAACCCGTCAGCCTCACAAGCAGTTTTTCCAAACTAATGGAGAAGATGATAGACTGTCGACTGCAGTGGTGGTGTGAACACACAAATATGTTTTCCAATTACATGACCGGTTTTCGACAAAATCGGTGTACAATGGATTCAGTATTAGACATTGCCACATGCGTCGAACATGAACGAAGTTGCGGAAATGTGACAGTAGCAGTATATTTAGACATTCAAAGAGCATTCGACACTGTAAGTCAGATACACATCCTTGCTGGTATGTTAGAGCTTGGCCTACACGGTCGAGCACTACGATGGGTATCGAATTTCTTGAAAGACAGAAAAATATTTATGGAAACAATCGAAGGCGCTAGTAATTATCACAGCATCACACAGGGCGTTCCGCAGGGCAGTGTTCTCAGTCCGTTTTTATTCAACTGCGTCATGGCAGCCTTGCCACTAAAGCTCCCGTCTGGTCTACAGTATTCGCTGTACGCAGATGACATCTGCATATGGGCCTCTGGATCTCATATACAAGACATTCAAACAACGCTGCAAGAGGGACTTGACATTATCGACACCTTTTTAAAAGAAAGAGGCATGAGTCTTTCATACGCAAAGACAGCCGTACTTCCTTTTACTAGACGACAGCTGAATAATTTCCAACTTACGCTTAATGGACAAACTTTGATGTGCGTGAAAGAGCATAAATTTCTTGGAATTATTCTTGACCGCCAGCTAACATGGGCTTCACACATCCGCGCAATTGAAAAGCAGACCAATGCAGTAATAAACGTACTTCGGCGACTCGCAGGTACAACGTGGGGGGGATCAGTCTCTTCGCTACTACAAGTTCATAACGCACTCATAAAACAAAAAATTGCTTACTCGGCTCCTATTCTCCATGGTTTATCGCAATCTTCTGAGGAACGCCTTCAACGTTTACTGGCAAGAGGGCTGCGAGTGTGTCTTGGGGTTCCGCAGGCTACCTCGAGTTCTTTAGTAATTGCGGAAGCTCGTCACCCACCATTTCCAGTCATACGAACGGTTGAAACATGCCGACATATTTATCGCATCTTAACCCAACACGAGAATCATCCATTAAACCTCGCGCTTACCGAACGAAACAAAAGCAAAATTCACGATGTTATTCGAGAACATAAAGCATTATTACCAAGGTTTGAAATATGCAAAGTGGATGTTTGTTACCCTCCCTGGATGTTAACATGTCCTAAAATAGAATTATCGGTTGACGGGATTATATCTAAGAGAGACATGTTCATAGTAGCCGCCCAACAACTGGCACTCTTCCAAATTTACTCCTTATATCCCCAGTACATACACGTTTATACAGATGGTTCGTGTCATAAAAACTCCTCGACTTCAGCATTCGTCATTCCACATTTAGCGCTAGAACAAACATTTAAATTATCCCGAGAGACATCGTCCACCGTGGCAGAACTGTTTGCAATCCTGTGTGCTTTGCGGTTCATAGCATCAAAAGAACATTCGCAAAAATGGGTTATCTTTAGCGATTCGCAAGCCGCTCTCACATTACTACAGAGCAATAAGAAAAATTCTTTGAACACTTTGCTATTGTATGAGACACTCAAAGAACTTACAAAAGCAAGCGCACTGAACCACGTAATTGCATTCCAGTGGATACCTGGGCACTGCAATATTCCTGGAAATACTGCAGCGGACGCAGCTGCGAATCGGGCGCACAATAACGTGGAGACAACCAATCTTCCTCTATTGCGTAGTGAAGTCCGTCTGCTCCTGAGACAGATTTCTTGTCGCCTCAGCAAAACTACCTGGTTTGATCAGCAAACAAAAAACTCTGAGTTATACTTCATAGACCCATGTATAAACTTAACAATGCCGGGAAATCTAAGAGACAACAGAAAATTTGAAACATTGGTACACCGCCTGCGTCTTGGTACTGCATTCACTAAACACTTCCTGTACAGGATAAAACGTGTCTCTAGTCCACAGTGTTCTTGTGGCCATACAGACGAAGATGTGCATCATCATCTCCTCGAGTGCACTAAATACAATCCACAAAGAAGGGTACTGCAAGCAAATTTGTTGATATTAGACAGAAGACCTTTCACTCTAAAAAAAATACTTGGCCCATGGCCAACTGCGGGCCTTCAAAAAAGAGCGCTTCTTGCTCTGAAAAAGTTTTTAGAGGAGACCAACATTTTGGGAAAATATTAGGCATCAGCTCATCCGAATGCGCTAAATGAGTAACATAAACGTTGTTCGTGATTCATAATTGGTTTATGAGGCGATTGCAACTTTTATGCAATATGTATAATTCTGTTCTGTACTTGCAGTGCATTACATGTGTTGAGTGTTCTGACTGTTCTAAATATCTGACTTTATATATGCGTACGTGGACTGGACTTATGCACAGAACTTTGCGACTCATATACTGTTGGACTGTATATTTTTATTCATCCAGTGTTCTACTGAGTGTTCTACTGAGTGCCATCTTTCGTGTCGCTATTCTCCCTTTTTACGCAAACTTGTTTTCCTTTGCCAAGTGACAAGGAGTAGCCGGTGCCACCATAAAGGCGCCAATCTCTCCTAAAATTTCATCTCAATAAAAAAAAAAGGAGATGTTGGCGCGCAATTTAAGGCGCCGGCTACTCCTTATCTCTTGGGTGGTTCCGTCATACATCATTCAGGGTTCACGGTTACATATCAAATAATCATTTCACACAAGCACCAGGACTTCTAAAGCAACGTTTCCACAGGAAGACTATGGCAAATGTCTCCACACCTATGTAGTCGAAAGTCTCAAAAGTAGAAACGATACTGTCGCCTAATAACACATTTTCTAGTCAGCGGATCAGCGGGTACATACAGTATACATGGCAAATGTCTCCTCACTTATGTAGTCGAAAGTATCAAAAGTACAAACGATACTGTTGCCTAATAGCACATTGTCTAGTCAGCGGGTGGTATATACATCGTGTAAACAATCATTCACAGTCACAACAAAGCAGTCAACATAACATAATTCCCAAACAGATGGATATATAGAGTCACATTGAAATGAACAGAGCAATGAAAGCACTAATAGCGTCCAGCGATGCCGCTGTCTTCAAAGAAAGTCTTTAGTGCTTTTAAAGCGCTCTTCTGCAAGGCCGTTGTTGGCCAAGGGCCCAAAAGTTGAGCAGCGGAGAGGTGCCCTAATAGCGGAAGAAAGAGGCCATTTTCGTTACCGAAGGGAATTTTCTCCCTTCACTGTCCTTTTAATACTAGCTTGCCCCAAAGTACTTGAACAGCTGAATTTGGAAGTGGGACAACCAATAACAAGAATAGGAATATTGAAATGCTATTCTTGTTATTGGTTGTCCCACTTCCAAATTCAGCTGTTCAAGTACTTTGGGGCAAGCTAGTATTAAAAGGACAGTGAAGGGAGAAAATTCCCTTCGGTAACGAAAATGGCCTCTTTCTTCCGCTATTAGGGCACTTCTCCGCTGCTCGATGAAAATGTAGAGCACATTAAGAACGTAAGAAAGAAAGAAAGAACGAAAGAAAGAAAGAAAGAAAGAAAGAAAGAAAGAAAGAAAGAAAGAAAGAAAGAAAGAAAGAAAGAAAGAAAGAAAGAAAGAAAGAAAGAAAGAAAGAAGGAAAGAAAGAAAGAAAGAAAGAAAGAAAGAAAGAAACGTCGGTGCTGAAATAATATCGCGGACAGGGAGATCCGCGCTGAATTGTTTATGTTTCAAGGGCATTCGAGTTGAAAATTACATACTGCGCCGATATCCGCGAACATTCTTCGCTCCCCTGCTTTCAGAAGACGCCTCGCTGTTGGACGTCGCATCATTCTAGTGCGGTTTCTGGGGCTGAAGACAGCTCTCCGTGCTCCCCGACGGAGAACACGTCGATATATCATCGATACCCGGGAGAGCACAGGGCTGCTTTCCAGCGATCGAAACATGTCGTAGATATAACGCTTCTTATTGTTTGCGTCTTTGAACTCTGGAAAATGTAGAATAAAAGAACTCCACAATATAGCAGCGCAGGTTGAGCTCTCGTGCTCCCTCTAGACCATCCTCTACCTTCCCCCTTTCTAACACAGCCCCCTTTCGATGCCAACATGAACTGTCGTCGCACCGAAAGGCGGTCAAGGCTTTGTTGACCTTTCTACGTGGTAGTCGCCTATTAGAAAGACTATAATGATCCCTTTCCGTTCCTTCTCATTGTTTTTCACACTGTTATTTTCCTCACTCTCTTCTTGCCGTCTTTACTTCCCCTTCCCCTAGTGCAGGGTAGCAAACCGGGGGTTTTAACTCTGGTTAACCTCCCTGCCTTTCTCTCATTTGAATCTCTCTCTCTCTCTCCCTCATTTTTTTTCAGAACTACCACTATTTACTTGTCTTCTTTTGGAACTTTCACTTTCCCGATTTGTGGTGAGGTTATTCACACTAGCTTTGGTTTTCTTTATAGTTTGTAGACTTCTCACAGAAACTTCAACATTGCAGTGTGAATATTATTAGAGGTTTAAACGTATTTGTGGTACAGTGAGCTTTCGTATTCGTGTATAGCATCTTTCCCTTCCTTTACAAATTTTAGGGAGAGAGAGAAAAATTTATAGGATGGGGAAGGCATTGTCGTTTACCGCCGGAACAGCCTCTCAGAGAACGGGTGACCTACTTGAGCCAAGTGATATTTTCTATTTCAAACTCAGACACTTGCAGCTGTTTTCTTAAGAAAAATAAAGCTTGCTTTAGCAATTCGGCGGATCCCCCGCATATGTGGCAATCATTTATGACGAAAGCCTTCTTTGGTGTTTCCAAAAACGTCCTCATTTCACTTCTACTTCAATTCTTTGCAGCTAAACCCTCCTTGCTCAATGTACGCACTGCTCCCGTTTTTCTTCACTTCATCCAAACTAGGCTGTTCTTGAGTCATAGGCGCGTTGCGACACGAGCTAGACTCACAATAGCACGGCGCCTGCGGATACTAGAAGCGGGCTTAAATAAACTCCTAGGCGGCGCACTGGGATTTACGTCATGATGACAACTATCAGGTGAAGGCCTAGTCCGCTAGGATGCGTTCTAATGCCTGCTATAACAAGAAAACTGTGCAATTACTAGCCCTGAAGTTTCGCCAAGGCTGATTCAGCGGTATACACTACGGATTTATACCAAATTTATGCCAAGCGCAATTTATTCTTTTTGGAGTTCACCTTTAATGCTGATGCTCTGGGTTCGGCCTCTCAGCCTCCCTGTAAATAAATTTTCTCTGTCTCTGTGGGTCGGATTCCCTTCGCGAGTGTCATGTTCTTCTTGTTCCCCACGATAAATGATAAACTTTACGTCATTGCAAGAACTTTCTTTACAAACAGGGCAATGTGCGTTCATCGTCAACTATTACTGTTAATTTTCTTGTTGTTATTTATTATTTTAAAACTAAGGCACTCATTCCTAAGCCTTCCTGTACAGTGCCGCAGCACAGTACATTATTTGTTTATCTATCTCTTTTTTAAAGCCTTAATTATGCACTCTGTCGTCTTGTTACCTCCACCTTTGATTCACTGCCCGGCTACGCCGCCTGTTATCACCATACATGGAAACCTCAGTTACCTCTTCCGACGTCATATATGCGGGTCATCACGCATGAGAAAGTCGGTGTGATTGTGTGATGTTAATTGCTGCGCTTGCGCTACCGTTGCTTCTCACACTGTTATTTCAACGTGCTGCAACTTTGTTGTGCGACGTCAAAATTTAAGATAGCTGCGCTGTTTTCTGTTTTTTGTTGTTGTTCTTGTTGTTCAATACTAGGTGCTATAGCCATGTGAATGTCCCCGTGCTAGCTCTCCTTGGCACTGATATCCACGGGGTAACACACCGGGCATCTGCGCCACCTTCTTCTCTTCCCGCAAAAAAAAAAGAAAGAAATTCTGTCTTAACATGCATCCTTCCAAGCCACCCTTCCCCCATTCCCCATACCCGGTAAAGTGGGTGGCCTCCTGAATAAACTTTATCGCTATGCCGCTCATTCTTCACTTACTTTAGCACTATCTATTACAATGACTCCTTTATACGCGTCTTCAATGACCCTATACCTTGCATATGAGTGCAACAACATATGTGCATTTGCCACTGTTACAAAAATTGGCAACTCTATAAAAAAGCAGCCAAAAAAGACCATTTTCTTTAAGAAATCTTGGTCGCTAATATAACACAGGAAATGTATTAATAATATTTTTCCTTTTGCATGTCACCAATTATCTACGAAGTTTATGTTAGGCAGGTAGATGGGGGGGGGGGGGGCAGGGCGGCTCGGCCGCGCTATCAATCACCAGCAGCAGAGCACTCGAAAAAACATCCAAGCAGCCGTGTACCAGCGCAAAGCAGAGAAAATTATTGCGCTTCGAGGCGGAAATTCACTAACTAATTATTTCATAACTATGGCATACCCCACTCTCATCATATGCCTCGACGATAACTTTCACGGCTGTCATAAAGTCACTGTTTCTCACCGGGTTTCTGGCTTTGTATGTTTAAAAGGGCGCCATCACGCTGTCGTGTTGTCGCAGTTTCACCCCACAGGCGGTGCATCGATTACAATAACAAATTAGTGGACAGCTGTACGAAGAAAAGGTTACTAGTTTTATCGGATGTATAAACTTCTAAACGTAGGCACACTAACTAAATTAACAAGCATGGTGCCACGCGCGTAGAAGCAAACATGAACACATTTTCCTCGATGACCGCGGAAACTCGTTGTCAAAACGCTGGAGGGACGAAGCGCTGCAGCAGCAGCGAGCGAATTGACCTTCGTGCTGCCTCTCGCATCAGCGCGAACTATGCTGCGAAAACACAGCGCATGGCGTACTCTGTACCCGTCTCAGATGGCTTTCAAGATACAGCAGCTCGAGCGGCCCGGGCGGCCACGCTCCAGGGTGCTCCGGGTGACGTCACTAAGGTAAAAAGCTGTCGATTTGTCGGTCTTCGACGAACTATAGCGCCAACATGACAAGATCCGACTGTGTATTCGGACAAAGTAGGGGAGCTCACCCATTGTGAGGCCACTGAAGCTTTTCTGGAGCGTCCATTTCAGCCAGCTTCACGCGGAGGGCGTTTAGGGGGCGGACAATGGAGAAGCCTCTCTTCTGGCGTGACGGACGCGATCTGTATATTTTGTTCACTGCGTGGAGTTGGTGAACGTATGCGGCAGGGAGGACAGGGCGTGAGTGGGGAGGTTAGTGAAGGAGAGCGAGAAACAGTGGCGACTGCACACTGGATCATCAAACGCATGTAACTTTTCTATTACTGTATCATTTCAAAATATTCTTGCGTCTATATGTTCATTATAGACGACTATTGTAGACCAAGCATCAGCCACTACGTGACCGATTTTCGAGCTCATGGTAGCTTGGGACCCTTCTTTTAAAGGATCCCTGAAACGCTTTGGACAAATTTTGTAGACGCGTAGGGTACAGCTGCACTAAAACATTCGTACCACACTTTTTCTGAAATGTCTCATATTAAGGGAGCTACAGACGATTACAAGTTACCCTCCTCCATAGCCACGCTTCTACAGCGAAAGCTGTATATGACTGCCCTTCCGTAGTTTTTTCGGCGTCCGGCAACAGAAACGAACTTAGCGATTTCTAACAAACCAATACCGGTGCAATGCGGCGGCGCAGATGTCAAAATGCGGCATAGGTTAGATCGCTCGCCGGGAACAATAGCGTAACGTCAAGGTTATCGCAGTATACAAGCAGGAGAGGTATCGGCGCTAAAAACAGCTGCGTTATCAATGGCGCGGACACGTCTTGTTCGTGCACCCGAAGAACAACATGCGTGCGAGCTGCGCCAGAGCGAACAGCAACGAGAATGTAAACGGCGCCGACGCGAAACGACCATCGACGAAGAACGTTCCCGCGATGCTGAACGAAAACGACAATCGCGAGCCTGGACACCTCCGAACGAGCAACGATGCCAGACTCTCAACGCAAGAAATGACAGTCATTCTACTCTGTGAAGATGGAACAGCAGCGAACGCACTTTTCTTTTCGTTTGATAGCTTTCGCTGTCGTCAACTTTCGCTGCCATTCTATCTGCACAGAGTGGTATGGCTCTCATTTTTTCTCCTGAACTCTTTCGCCGAGTGATCGGAGCTGATCTCCGCATTCACTGGCTCTGCGTCGTGATGGGACGTCGCGTCGTCTACTTCCGGTTGTCTTGGAGCCAGCGCGCGAAGCCTATCGAGCCTCTCCGCCATCCACCCGGCAGTCGATCTCAAGCCAGAGCTATCAAAGCAGAGGGCGTTACAAGCAGTCTGTCAGGGCCAGGTGTGTCCGGTATTCCGGTAACCACATGCGAGCTGGTCGTTTCGACGTATGGGAGGAGGCGTAAAGTAAAGCTCCTCCTTAATATCATTGCTTTGATGGTGGAGCCTTAGCGTAGACGTGCGTGAGCAGCCTGATCAATCTGCACGGTCCAAACGCCTTGTGGTGCAGAGCTTAATAAGACAAACACAGAGCTAGTATTGCTGTAACCGAATGTAAAACATTTTGAACATTTACAAAAAGAACGTGTTCACGATTACGCATCTGCCAAAATGTAGCCTATCCCCATGGTGGGTTTGTGCCATAAATTGAGACTTCATCGACATCATCAGCAGCAGCAGCAGCAAAGTAGAATACACTTGATTACTGCTATACTAGTTCTGTGTTTTGTTCAGCTCTGTGTCGCCAGGTGGCTGCACCGTGCAAGCCGTTCACGTTTGCGCATCCGCTCATCCCGTAAAACGCCCAGGCCCATTTCTCATGCACTTTCGTTTACCCGAAGACCGGACACGCGGAACACTAGTCTGGTATACAGCAGTGATTCGGCCTGTACTGAGGGCAACAAACGCGTAGATGCTGGTGCCACTCGGATACCGACAACCAGCTCTGCAACCACTCCGCTTGCATGTTTACCTTGCAGAGGGACACGATGCCGCATCTTGGCATGTAGCCGACCGCTACGTTTGCAGCCCACAATGCAAGGACCAACCACGATGCTCGCCAAAAGACAGATCGAGACCAACACAGACCGTGCAGCTCGCGTCAAGACGGAGCACGTTGTCACACAAGCAGACGACACTTTATGTGTGCCGGAAGTCTTGAGTGTACTGATAAATTGTCCTTGAGCATTCTCTTTCTCTTACTATCTTTTTTATAGAAACAAACTAATTACCATTCTAACTATTACGAACAACACTTGTTCGTCATAAAGATGGAAAGATCATCAATGACGAGCCCTGGACAGCAAATCGGAGAGCTGACCCTACTGGCGTCATATGGTCACCTCGCCTCAATTTTTCGTGGGCAGCTGGAAACTCAGGAGAGTGGCGTGCTGCTATCGGTAGCGATATCTATCGATATCTATCGTACCGATATCTATCTGTAGCGAGAGTGGCGTGCTGCTATCGAGTAAGAGGCGATTGGAGGATTGGTGGAATAAAAGTAGGGAAACGACAAAAAACGGAGACGTACAAAAGCACAGTTCGAAATAAGGGATCAGAAAATTTGGTTGTGGTAGTTCATAGTGTTTATTTTTCTTTTTTTGTGTTTCTTATTGTTTAACCTATCTAGGATATTCGGCAGTATAATTGCAAGAGCTTGGTGGCACAACCCATTGCCCCGTTCCAAAGGGGACACTCGTAACATCCATCCATCCATCCGATGCACATATTTAAAACTGTATAATAAATTATCAGCTTTACGCGCAGCTCTTGAATGCGCCATTTAACGATCAGATGGGCCAACCTAATGACTCAATAACTTTGTACGCAATCGTCGGAATTTGTTTCAGGGTCCCTATAAGCAAGCTAAGAGCAACGCAAAACTGATACGTGGATTCTGCGAAAGAGTGTGTCTTTTGTTGCTCGTTTAGACATTTATCCGCTGCCCTCCTTGACCCCAAAACTTCCAAACACCATTCCAAATGCAAGAAAATTAAAACACCATGTCCACATTTATTTTGGATCGTCATGAGTACACTTGTCCAAAAACCAAACGAAACAAACAAATAATAATTTTGCAAAATGTAATTGGTATCGTAATTAATTTCTTGCTGTTCTGCTGAACTATCAGCTCCTGCAAACTCCTTCTAACGTATGAACAACGGTACTATGAGCTTTTTCTTGGGTTCCATCTGCTTAAATCAGAAATTTCGGATATCAAATTCAACGTATCAAGAAAGGTGCGTTGGACGTTCTGGTGTTAAATAAGCCTGCCGCGTCAGTGCACATTAGTATTCTACATCGCTCACATTTGTTGACATTCTCTAATGGATCATATTACTTTAGCGCATGACGTGTGTCAGACTCTATAGAAAATGGTGATCCGCTTTACTCTACCTGAGAACTGATAGATACACATAGTAAATGCAAATAAATGCCAAGTGTGCAAGGTCACATCAAGAGGCATGAACAAGCAACCATTTGTCGATAAAGGCAACGATTTATTTTGTGCAATGCACCCATCCTCGGATTCACGGAACCGCCCCCAATTCAAAAAATCTCGCTGTGCTCCTCCAAATATAGCACAGCGCTCAGAACCTACTAAGAAAAACACTGGGCTTCGAAAACGCTCCTCAGTGACTTCCACGACGAGAAATTGCCTGCGAAACACACCTTTACTCAGTGCGCTCGAATACTCGCTAAGGGAAACTCATCACGAAATAGTCCCTCTGGAATTGTTTGTTTAAGATGTGTTTACCACTAGAGCCAGAGTGGTAGAGCTGCCGTCGACTGTCTTCAATATCTTTGCCGATGAAAAAACTAACTATAGGCTACAGCAGACGCCGTCGAATTTCATACCTCGGCGACCTGCTGCGCAAAGTTCGGGGCGGCGTCGCCATCTGTTTTCAAAGAGCTTTCTTTGCCTTTTTCACCCGTTTTCGTAGTCGGTCGTCAATGGTCGGTGGTCGGAAACGGCTAGGAAAGCGTTCGTTCGTTCGTTCGTTCGTTCGTTCGTTCGTTCGTTCGTTCGTTCGTTCGTTCGTTCGTTCGTTCGTTCGTTCGTTCGTTCGTTCGTTCGTTCGTTCGTTCGTTCGTTCGTTCGTTCGTTCGTTCGTTCGTTCGGTCGGTCGTTCGTTCGTTCGTTCGTTCGTTCGTTCGTTCGTTCGTTCGTTCGTTCGTTCGTTCGTTCGTTCGTTCGTTCGTTCGTTCGTTCGTTCGTTCGTTCGTTCGTTCGTTCGTTCGTTCGTTCGTTCGTTCGTTCGTTCGGTCGGTCGGTCGGTCGGTCGGTCGGTCGGTCGGTCGGTCGGTCGGTCGGTCGGTCGGTCGGTCGGTCGGTCGGTCGGTCGGTCGGTCGGTCGGTCGGTCGGTCGGTCGGTCGGTCGGTCGGTGCGTGCGTGCGTGCGTGCGTGCGTGCGTGCTATTCGCTTACACAGAGTCATTGTCGATGGTTCCAGCATGTTTCTCATTTTTTGTTCTTGTTTTTGCGTCTTTTTGAAGCGTAATTTACTAATAAAGCTTTTTTCTTTCATTTCTCTCCTTAACTTCGCTTTTAAGGACGACCCCAAAGGCACACAGTACTGCGGCGCCAAAGCCTCCAGTCTAGAAGTCTCTCTTAAGTCCATTGTCTACAAAGCGTGAAATAACATTACGCTCCCATCCTTTTCCCTCACAGCACTGTTTATCTCAAAGAAACGAAAGTAAAACATCATGTCCCTTTGGCGGCACACGTATATATACTTTTTTTCGATCCCGCTGAAACATTGGTGATCTGTTGCTAACACCGTTTCAAGGTGTATGGATGCGTCGGCTTCGAGAAACTGCGTCTCACTTCCTGACAAGGCCGTTAATATATCCCCAGCCACCCTGAAAGAACGCTGCAAACAAAGTTATAGCCGCCAAGGCAAGCTTTCGTGCGTTCTAGCGTGCTTGTATCTACTCTTTTTGTTTTCGTTCTAGAAGCACAAAAACAAAAATTTCGCACTTTATTAAAAGCGCAGCGCAGTTGATGTCGCCCCAAGGTATTGAAAAACAGGGCTTCCCTTGTGTACTTCTTACCATTAGAGCCGCTATGTGGTTCTTTCGCGACATCTATTTTTTTTTCCTCACACACTAAGTTTTCCTGCCTGTGTACAGCTGTCCCTTAGAAGATCGATGCTGCTGCGACACATCTTATCTGGCCTTGAAGTCACGAGGTTATACCTTTTCTATACTTGATTTTGGCCCGTTTCGAAGGACTCTGTCTTCCAGAAGGGTTCACATCTATTGTTCAATGAAATGTGTGAGGTGCGACTGCTCGGTCAAATATTCTTGCGTGTCTTTTTGCCGACATCTTCGAGACAGCTTCACCTTTTCTTTTTTTCTTTTTTCGTTTTCATATCGAATGGTTCTTTGCCTGCAGAGGTATGTTGAAAGGTAAGAAATGAAATTTTCGCGGGTGTAGCCGACCGAGTCGACTGATAATATCACAGTAGAGTTTCCTTATAGTTGTAGCAGTTTTTATTTACATGAGAGTATTGTTGCCCTTGAGCTACAAGAAAAATGAGGAAAGAGTGTTTGCATTTCTATACAGTGACACTGTCTTCTGCTGTTACTTGCCTTCAGCGAATCCATTCAACATCTCCTTGAGAACAGAAATGCCTGATAGGATAACATGATTTGGCAGGCGCTGGAGAACGTAAATAAGTTTGCACTCTTCGCGAGAATAGGTTGTCCGATGCTTCTTTCTGTATGAATATTGCTACCATTGCAGTATCATATGAATGTCTGAATTTACAACGCTTTTAGCGCCTTCTGGTGCGATTTCGGGGCGTATATGTTCATCGAGTCTATAGATTGCCTATAGATTCCATTCCATAAGTTTAATGCATAATATAAAAGCTAGCGTGTTATATAGCGATACAGGGGGCACACAGATACCTGAGGAAATACTATAGCACGCGATGGCCCTGCAGCAGGAAGTTTGCCGAGGAAGGCCTTACGGTTGGCCTGCTGATCTGTCTTGCGAGATGGTATGGCATTCTTGTTTCTCGATTTTTGAACAAATTTACCGATTGAAAAATCAGTATTTTACGTAGTACACAGAAGCAGGATTGCTGGAGAATGTAAACGTTGTTACATCCCCTTTCATATTGAATTACTTTAGGCTCTAATGTTTTGTACGATGCGGAGACCAGAAAACAAGCTTCACGACTCGTTGTTTTCTTTCACCAGGCCTGCGCGCGCAGAGTAGCGGGATATTCAGGCGCATTGTACCCGCGCTGTAATCTGTAATAGAATTTTCAAATGATCTAGTTCTCGAACACAGCGGAGTGAAGGATACCAATAAGAATACAGGAAGACTCTAATACAAGAAAATGGCGAAGCAGAAAATAAATAAAAAGCGAGTCGGTGATCGAACGACGGCATCACGAATGTAATCTCGCTCGGCGCAAGATCCAATTTACGCTCCAAAAGCGCTCGTGAAAACTTGTTCTCCATTGGGGCAGCGACCGCACACCATGGCTCATCCGTTCATGTTGCCAGAAGGTGTGAGGTAGAGGCTCACGTCTTGTTTTCGCTTTAGAGAAAGTGTGCCAGCCTCGTTATCCTTTCGAAAGCAAAAGCGGGAAGAAGGTAGCGGGTAGTATTTCTTTCAAACAGATAGACCCGGGAAAAAAAATTACCATCGGGATTTCCGGCTTAGCACGCAGAATGGAATGTCCCTGGTAATCTACCCTTCCTCTGTTAACATCTGTATGGACTGCTTTTCTTTTATTCATATGAAATAAAATCTGCACTACTGCCATCGATGCGTGCGTGCGTGCATGCGTGCGTGCGTGCGTGCGTGCGTGCTAGCGTGAATGAGTGAGTGAGTGAGTGAGTGAGTGAGTGAGTGAGTGAGTGAGTGAGTGAGTGAGTGAGTGAGTGAGTGAGTGAGTGAGTGAGTGAGTGAGTGAGTGAGTGAGTGAGTGAGTGAGTGAGTGAGTGAGTGAGTGAGTGAGTGAGTGAGTGAGTGAGTGAGTGAGTGAGTGAGTGAGTGAGTGAGTGAGTGAGTGAGTGAGTGAGTGAGTGAGTGAGTGAGTGAGTGAGTGAGTGAGTGAGTGAGTGAGTGAGTGAGTGAGTGAGTGAGTGAGTGAGTGAGTGAGTGAGTGAGTGAGTGAGTGAGTGAGTGAGTGCGTGCGTGCGTGCGTGCGTGCTTGCGTGTGCGTGTTTTACTTTACGCATTACCTTACGCTATTGGAGGCATAAACCAGAAGTTACTTGTCTTATTGTTCACTACACCTATATAGTATGCTACAAGTAATGATCCTTTCAATAAATATACATGCACCTGAATCATAAGTTCCTAAGTTCCATAATCTTCCTGATGCATTTGTGTGAACCCTCGTGGTTTCCGTACTTGACACACAATTGCAGACATGTATCGCGCCCGACCAGGCAATTTCTCGCCCAATGCTTCTGCTGTCTTCCATGCGCCGCAAAGGAGAAGCAAGGTTGTTGTGAAGGCATGTAAAAGGAAAAGGGTATGAGTGCAGGGGAGCGAACGAGAGTCGAATAAGGGAAAAATCATACATGTGACCCGCAAAACCACTAAGCTCGCATGCCTGATCCCCTCGTCGCGTATGCAAAACAGAATGGGGAAGCAGAATGGAGGTCGCAGGAAGTGATGATCCCGCGGAAACAAAAGAACCACAGACGGAAATGCATTCGCAGCTCTAAGACGGGAGAATAGAGGCGTGCTGCTGCGCACATCTGGGTCATTCAAGAAGACAGAGGCCTTTACGACTTTAGCTTGGCCGTGCGGGGACGTGCAAATAGGCGTGCTCGGCGTGAAGTGTCCTCTTAGACGTGCCGCTTTGGGGGATGGAGTTTAAGCTTTCGCTCATGCACGTCTGCTTCACTTCAAAACAAAGTTCTTTGAATGTGTGCCAGCGAAATAAGACCTACAGGGACATAGCCGTAAACGACTTTCTTAAGGTCAGCAGACTTCAGTGGCCGTTTATAGGCAGTCTTTTCCTTCTATTGCACGCGTGACTAAGCAAAAACATTCTAAAAGAAAAGGTCCTTCATGTTTTTTCAAAGAATGTCTTTCGCGCTACAGTCGCCTACCGCGTGAACTCGTGACACCAGAAGGGGCACGCGAATAAGTGACGAAACGGAAGCACAAGGGCACTTAGAGAGAAAGTCAAATTAAGCCCATCGAGAACTTTTCGTTCGTTTATCCGTTTGCCCTGAAATAAAGGCACACGAGGCCACAGATCAGCGGCAGCCAAATTCAAAAGCGAACAACGCGACACGGTAAACAACGTCCAGAGCACGAAATTGCCAACGTTTCTGGGGCATTCGTTGCTTCGTGTAGCTTCGCAATCAGAGAAACGCGCGAACATGAAACCCATAACATTTCTTAATCTGCGAAGCACAGGCAGATTACAACCACTTTCGATCTGCGGTTACAAAAAATAAACGTAAGAAAAAACAATCAGCGCCCCTTCCAGTTAGTGAAGGTGGTCCAACAGCAAAGCTGTGTTAGTTACACCGAGTGTTACAACGTACAAATCAAACTCCGCAAGCAATCTATATTGTAAACCACTTGTTTCACCATTCTATCACTTCATTTTCGCTTTTGCGTGCTTCGCTTGGTGAGCATGCTTTTGGAGTGCTTTTCTTTTTTGCGGTTCTCCCAGTGTATGTCTCCTTTTTTTTTTGCGCCTGAGGTTTCTGTTTGTCTTTTGCCATGCTTTTTCGCGTGCAAGCTGCCCCGCCCCTTCTGACGGTGACGCTCGTGGTAGGCAGCTTCTTCCTCTACTCATGGTCTTCTCATTGCTGTAGCTTGAATGGAGTATGCAGAACCACTAATCCAAAGCTCCGTATATTCGTTGCAAGGCTCACCACTGGAGATGCGGGCGCTGCAATCGTTTTGACGATTGGTTGGATTGGTTTTACGAGTGACGTAGCTGCCGGCACTTCTCGCTGGCGCAAGGAGTACTGGCAGGCGCACGCTCCTAATGTCGCATTTTAATCGCTGGGCGCTCTTCGTTGGCCGCAAACCGCCAGCATAAAATTTGTTTCTTTCGCGGCAGGGTGGAATCAATCGTCGATAACTTCGATGCCCGTCTGGCTTGATCGCCAAAAATGCACCTTGGGACAAACGTCTAAGATTCGCGCATAAAATAGCATTCTCGCAATGAGGAAGAGCTCACTCCAACCCCTTTCTCCTTGTTTAGCTCTGCTTTTCCTCTCCCGCTAGGTCATGTTGCACCTTTTTATCGAACTCCGACAACAAAGGCACAGCGTTCACATAAATAGCTTCGCTGTAAAATGCGTGGCCAGTAAACCGTGCAACGAAGGGCCGTGTTTGTTCCAGATTCCTCAAAAACGACTTGCGATATTTCACGTAATGATAGCCTACGGTAGAGAAACAGTCTATAACAGAACAACAATGTATGACAGAGCCTACCCCGCAGTAAAACGCCTGTTTGATGAAGCTCTTTATTGTATTGTCATTTTTTTGTATGTGATACTACTGGTTTCCTTTTTGCCGTAATAGTTAGGTCAACGAAGGCGGCAAAATACACAGGTGCTCGCCACACGTGCTTGAGAGACAGAGACAGAGCCAAGTCTTTGATGTTGGCCAGGCGAGCACCCGAAATCAACAGCTGTCAAATCACCCGAATACAGCCGCCCGCCTAGTTACGATAGTCTCACTTGCCGGCTCGTAAATCCCTCTATCAGAGGAACTGCGTCAGCGCGGTACGGACAGACAATGTGTGGAACTCCGCTCTCTGCTTTTGCTGGGAAGTAGTGTGTTCCCTTAGACCTGCCTTCTCAATGCCCTTTCCTTTTATACTCCTCTCACGGATTCCGCTAGCTGTGGTGTTTAAAACAACAAATAAGCATCAGTCTCAATGACGGAATGACTACTAAACACTACAGCAGCTCAACGCTAGTATTGGATAAAACGACTACGATGGTGCTCCTTTGTTTTCACTTTTGAAGACTACTTTTGGTGTATGGAAGAATCTTGATTGACCAGTGAGCATGATAAGGGTTCCTCAATCAAATATAAGTGCTGGGCTTACGCTTGATAATACAAAACATTGTTTGAGAAGTGCTGTGCAGCTTTTCTTACATACACTGAAGATTTGAGCTGCTTTATTAGATCGCCTTCTTTGGCGGGAAATGAATATAAAGCATCAGATTGTTGCCTATATTTCGAACAGATATAGTAAAGAAGAATTCTTGCATGCAAGGTGCTTTTCAAAGCCGGCACTATTTTATTGCTCTCCTATTCGTTCACGAAGTCTGCTCCGCACAAAATTGAAGTCGGTCTTCAAATCGTTTCTTGATCAAGTCAGCACAACCAGAGAGATTTAGGGAAGCTACACCCATGCCACTCAGTAAAGTATAGTCTGTGGGGTCTTCGGGTCTCACAGGAGTACCGACCATCGTGGGTTCGAGCTTAGCGAGCCACAGGGCCGCGTCAGCCGTCAGCCTCTAGCGCCGCTGCGCGCGAGCTCAGGCCACAAGGGGCTACCGAGCGACGCACGCAAAACACAGTATTGCCCTAAAATGAAGGAAACCGTTTATTGTTTCCAACGGCACCCAACACTGCACAAACGCCCGGTCCCGGGACGGCGGGGAACCAAAGGGGTCCCGCACCAAGGGCGAAAATACAGCTAGGGGCGCCTGTAGCACGTCGTTGCGAGAGCACAGGCTCAAGCTGGGACGCGCCGCTAGGAAAAGTCCCGGCGGCTATGCTACTTGCTCTGGCGATAACCAATGGGCCAACTCGCGAGAGCTCGGGCAATCTCCTTCGGCTTGGGCCTTCGATGAGTGCGGCTCGGCGTGGTACGACCTCGCGCGAGCACTAGGCACCCGTTCTTAGGCTTAGCGTCGGGATAGGAAACAACACGAGGTACGCGCTCCCCGCACGGGCAAAGGCGCCGTGCGTGAGCTCAATCCTAGTCACAAAGGTGTCGGCGGATGAGAGAGAGCATCGTACGTACCGGGTGCTGTCCCAAAGGAGAAGAAGAGAGCCCGTACCGACACGGCAGTAGCCACCAGGGCCGCTCCCGTGACGTCACTAGCTCCGCCCTCACCCACGAACCATGGCGAGTGGAGCGCCACCGCTAAAACTGGTTCGGAGCAAGAACGGCATGGCTTAGGATTGCAGACATGGGTGAAATGCGCCTGCGCCATGGCGCGTCGAATTCCCCAAATCCCCACATCCGCACCAGGGAGTCACAATAATCCCTGGCACTGAGCATGTCACCGTATCCGCTGTAAGTCGGGACTGCCAACCGTACAGCGGGGTGCGCGCATTTCGGGACAGCCGAAAGCGCCTTAACTGCCCCCGAGAGTGACTGAATCATTTCGACGGCGTTTTGCAACAGCGTCTGTGCGCCTGCTCCAAAGGGAACCGTTGGCGCGTTAGCGGCGTGGTCGAGCAAGGGTGAACAGTCCTCCAGCTCGATCAGCGGCGCGGTTTCCACAGGGATACCGGCCGCGGTGCCACCAGCCCCAGAGCAAAACGGGCTCTTAGCGGGGTGCGCCTGCTGTCGTTCACAGCCGCCACTTGAGGCAGCTATACGTGAATTGCTTTGGCCGCTTGCAGCCAGCGTCGACAAAACAGGTGCGCGCTCGAAGGTTGCGCCACTGGGCACAACCGAATGTACTCCAAAGGGAGCCGAATGAGCGAAATTCGTGGCTGCGGCATTGTAATCCCCACAGGGGGCCGTGGCAGACCACTGGTTTTGGCTGCTCATTTGAGTAGCAGCCATCGGGCAAACGTCGGAGAGGGCTAAGGCCCCGTTTCCGTGCCGCGCTCCGTCAACTCCACAGGGAGCCGATCGAGAGCGCTGCGACATCGCACTGCCTTGCATTCCGAAGGGAGTTGTGGCAGACGAATGTGCTGGTGTGCACTGTTCGGGGAGGGCTCTGGCCCCGTTCCCAAACAACGCTACTGCTCCAATGGGAGCTGGTACGTAGCGCCTCGTGTTGTCGTCCCCACAGGGGGCTGCGACAGGTGAGGGTGCATAAGTTCGCTGCTCAAGGGGAGCACTGGCCCCGTTATCGAGCAACGTGGCGTCTGCTCGCGGTAACAAAGGGCAAAAGTCCCCTAACAAATGACAAAGGTCACTCGGCCTAGCAGACATAACGCGGCAAGTATAATATGCAAAGGCGTACTAACTCGGCTAAGCACAGACAAAGGCTTAATGAGCCTTTGAATCCGCGTTGGGCGCCAGTGTGGGGTCTTCGGGTCTCACAGGAGTACCGACCATCGTGGGTTCGAGCTTAGCGAGCCACAGGGCCGCGTCAGCCGTCAGCCTCTAGCGCCGCTGCGCGCGAGCTCAGGCCACAAGGGGCTACCGAGCGACGCACGCAAAACACAGTATTGCCCTAAAATGAAGGAAACCGTTTATTGTTTCCAACGGCACCCAACACTGCACAAACGCCCGGTCCCGGGACGGCGGGGAACCAAAGGGGTCCCGCACCAAGGGCGAAAATACAGCTAGGGGCGCCTGTAGCACGTCGTTGCGAGAGCACAGGCTCAAGCTGGGACGCGCCGCTAGGAAAAGTCCCGGCGGCTATGCTACTTGCTCTGGCGATAACCAATGGGCCAACTCGCGAGAGCTCGGGCAATCTCCTTCGGCTTGGGCCTTCGATGAGTGCGGCTCGGCGTGGTACGACCTCGCGCGAGCACTAGGCACCCGTTCTTAGGCTTAGCGTCGGGATAGGAAACAACACGAGGTACGCGCTCCCCGCACGGGCAAAGGCGCCGTGCGTGAGCTCAATCCTAGTCACAAAGGTGTCGGCGGATGAGAGAGAGCATCGTACGTACCGGGTGCTGTCCCAAAGGAGAAGAAGAGAGCCCGTACCGACACGGCAGTAGCCACCAGGGCCGCTCCCGTGACGTCACTAGCTCCGCCCTCACCCACGAACCATGGCGAGTGGAGCGCCACCGCTAAAACTGGTTCGGAGCAAGAACGGCATGGCTTAGGATTGCAGACATGGGTGAAATGCGCCTGCGCCATGGCGCGTCGAATTCCCCAAATCCCCACAAGTCTTAGCTGGTACTGGCTTCTTTCTTCGTCTGAAGTAAAGATATATAGGCAGTGGGGACTGACAACCTGCCTTTTCCTGGATGCATCTCGTGAAGCCGCTGCTTCGCAGATCAGAGCCTCTTCCTGCTATAGCCGCAGCACACCGATGGCTCGCTAGCTCTCCAGACGCTCGTATATGAAAGCTGGCAGTATCACCTGTTGTCTTTTCTAGAACCTTGCTCTGCCTGAGCTGCTCAGCTTGTCGCCTATACTAGAAGAGAGAGCGTGAGAAAAGAAGTGGGACATGGAGGAAGGTTTACCAATAAACGGTTGGTTACCTGGCACTTGAGCAGGGGGAAGGAAGAAGAACAGAACTTGCTATTTGGCGAGTTGATCCGGGAGGGTCTTTTTGGAGTTATTGCGTGTGTGGGTGCTAGCGTGAATGCGGATGTGTCTCGTGCGCTTCAGTTTGTTTTGCTGCCATGTCGCGTACCTCTTCGGATCGTGACCCGCCACACCGAGCAAGCGCGAAAGGGATCGACATCCGTGCTCTTGCTAGGCCCCTACGCCAGTTTGGGACGTTCCTGTCCTAGCGACGGGCCCTTCCGCCTGCAGATGCCTGCTTTCACCGTGACCTATGAATAGATGAGCCTGTCAGCAATGGGAGAAGCATTCGCTCGATGCTCCGAGATTTTCACGCGGCTGGGCTGGGTCACCTTGTTTCCTTGCGTCTTTCCTTTCTCGTGTTTCTCTTCAGGTTTCTCCAGCGCTTCCTCAGATGGGTCAATGCGGGTGTCACATGTATTGCTTGGCGTCTGTCGCCCCCTTGCAGAAGGCAATACCGAATCAACAAACGTATCTCCAAGGATGTCTGAAGGCTTCTGCAGTTCTGGCCATGCATCGATTCGTTATCGATCTCAGAAACCTATCGAGGGCGGTACCTGGGACCGTGGCAGAGGCGATTTCTCATTCGCCATGCGTCGGGGGCTCGGTTAGCGGGAAAAAAACGAATCGTTTTACTGTTCCCTGTTTTGTGTTCTATATAATGCGCCAACAAGCCCAAACGAGAGCTTCACTGCGAAATATTTGTAGTACGTACTTTTAACAATTTTAACAAAGAGCTAAGTAAAGCTATAGTGGCTTAAAGGAAATGTCGACTACAAATTGGTTCCCCTGCACGAGCTGGATTCCGAGTGTGAGAGCGAGCCTGTACCACAATGCCAGAAAATTAGCACCTAAGACGCGTTGTGCTGAAGAAAAGCGTTTCGTTGAGTATAATGGTGTTTTTTGATCAGCTCAAAAAGTACTCGAAGCGAAAGCCACCAAAATAGCGAAGAGGGTTACAAAATAAAGAAAGAGAACTGGCTTACAAAAAAAGAGAAAGAATGCGAGTGTGCCCCTTCCGCGAAATAATTTTTTGATCGGCTTATCAAAACAAAAACGTGCTTCTCAAAGATCCGCTTCGGTTATATGAACGTCAGTGAGCAGGTACTATTTTTGATAATCATACTCTGTTTGGTAGTTTATTTGTTTGCCTATTCTTCTATTAGTGTAACTTGTTTGTGGTTAATTTATATCTCAGTGTGAGAGCGGCACTACAGTGTTGCGTTATGAATGGTTGCCTCTGCTGCATACACACCTTATAGTGTGGAGCATCACAGTGCGTAAAAATATGGGAGCTGTAATAAAGAAACAAGACAATAAACCAGCAAAAAACTGTTTACGTACTTCGTTCTGTAGGCTGAATACACTAGCGCTGGACCATTTGTCCCGTCACTTTTGTGCGTCATCCCTTTTCCTCCTCGTTGCTACGTGAGTTGGGCTTTCCAGCGAGAAAAATTCGTGAATTTGTAATTCAGCGATAGGTGGCTCGGGCCAGCTGGAAACTACATGAATAGAAAATGTGTTGTTGTTTTAAATTGCCATATCGTTTCTCGCACGTAGCGCAAGGGGTGTGCATTGTATGAGGGAGAATGAGGAAGAGATAAGCGCGCGTCTTGATTATTGCATATATGTAACTCAATGCAGGGAAGCGGATGCATGGATGCACGCAGTGGAGGCATTGTGATCGTATAGCCTATGGCGTTTATTTTCATTATCTTTAGGGCTACATAAAGATGAGAATGCGTGTTGTTCCGGCGTTCACTTACTTTTGAAAACACACGAAACAAGTGCAGCGCCTTGCTGTATTCACGTGCGTTAGCTTTTGCGTACTTTTGCACACCGCCGCGAAAGGGAACTCCTATGGCTGGTTGGTTTCATAGGAAACGCGATGAATGCGACATTATGTGTTCTTACATACAAGGAATGCTTGAAGGTTATTTCGACTATCAAAAAAGCGGAGCTCCTTTAAACGTCGCGTCGTGTACTAAAAATGCTTCACTCAAGCCCCCACAAAGGTGTAGCATAAGCCTTTCACGTATACATAGCTACAAACAATTGATTGATCGATGTTTTTTTTTTTCCTGCGAAAACGCTGCGAGGAGAGCCGGAGAAGAGCAGTGCTGAAACCTTGACGGATCCTAACCTTTTCTTGTGCGCACGGCGCCAACAGCACGTGGCCACAATGCGCTTAACAGGCGTGGTAGTTACACAAGTTGAAATACAAGAAAGCATTGAATATACGACAAAAGACCCCATGAAACGCAGTGTGGGCGTTAACAAGAAATACATTTTGTGGTAAGTAAGCAACAATGTACTGAAAGTAACGGTTTTTTTCCCCATAAAGTTGGCACATAATTGCGTGTGTGTGTGTGCGGGGGGGGGGGGCTGGACCTTAATTATTATCCTTCAAATTGATGACCTCGGTCTAGACCGCGCCGGGGGCAGCTCTCGGTAGCTTCTCGGGCTTGCTGGATGGCGCAAAGTTGGTCCTGATGATCAGAGCCAGTCAGTGCTCTCCACCGCGCCTGTATAGTTCATCCTGGGGGGGGGGGGGGGGGGGGGGTGAGGGGGGGGACTGCAATTCTCCTCTTAACTGTTTCGCAATCCCAGAGGATATCTCTAGGGTGGGTCCTCTATCATCACATAATTTACTTTTGGCATCAGGGTACAGTTACGCAAGATTACCTGCAAAATTTAACTTAACATCTTATCTGCGCAGCTGCAGCACGACCTTTTTTAACATACTGTCGTGGCGTAGCTGTAGATAGATATACTTTACCGAGTTTACGTCTTGGCTGCTAAGCTTTTTGTTCTTGATCACAAGACCGGTTTTGAAATTGTTCGACTGCAAACCAACCCTTCCTCAGACGCCTCTTTTCTTTCCTTGAACTTTGTCTGCAACACTACAAAACGAATTGTGAGGGAAATAAATCTAAAAATAAAGTAACTATGAACAGCCCTCAGGCACCAGCGCAATGTTAGCAATACAATAAGAAAACGGTTGTCCCAAAATGCTAACTTAAACGAGAAAATGAGAATCTTGACCGGCGCTATAACTGCATCTTAGGCTAATGCAGATCATAAACCTGTTCGTGTTCTGTTTCTGTGTGCAATGCCCATGTAGCGACTATCTTTGGCAAGTAGCACATTGTGTTCTCAAAATAGAGAAGCATAGTTTTTCTGTAAGCACGTACGGCATCCAAAAGTAAATGAATAGCCAGAATTCGTTTAAAGGACACAGACAAGACACTTAAGGGTGGAGGGGGGGTTGTCTGATCAGTAGATTATGGGTGAAGTTGATGAGAAAGTTAAGGCACGCTGCAATAGGAAAGTGTATAAATCGCACCCCTCCTCCTCACTGCCCCTCCCCTCCCCCCCCCCCCCCCCCCCACCCCTCCTAGAGACGGCTGCTGTATAGTATAGAAAGCAAATCTCTGATTCCATGCTTTTTACGTATAGTGTAGGTGCCGTAAGCAACTGACGGAGTCGGAAATGCTTCACGGCCACCATCATTAGTACAATACTTGATGCGGCGGCAGTATCAGAGGTCACGCTATGCAGGGAGCTACTGCCCGATGCCGAAGTGAAAGTAAGCGCGCTATCGCTCGCCTCTAGCCCTGTCGGGCACTTCTTTCGCGGAGTCGAAGACTGCACAGGGAAGGCGTCACATTCCCGCAGGTGTTTTCGTTGCAGAGCAGCGCGAAGTATTAGTGCCAGCAAGGTTTTCCTTTTTTCCTTCTTGAGCAGTGTACATGTACAGTGTAAAATGAGCATTGTACATTTTTTATTATGTTAAAAATCTATCGTGATTGCCTGTCATCAATGACTGATTTTACGATTTGGGAATGATGAACTTTGCAACTAGCACAGGATTTCAACAATGCCGGTGCCAATCCTGTCACGTTCGCGTCATTTGCGAGAGCTTTGAGAACTATTGCGACAGCTCTGTCCTCGGTAAAAAAGAAAAGCGTTTTGGACATATTGAAACAGTAATATGCCTGCTTTGTCTTCCCTTAATGCTGGCGTTTAGTGCCCCTTTAAGAGCTTATAGGCGTTCTCGCACAGGCACAGCACTCCCTACCAGTTGTTCTCACATAACGCCGTGTACAGCCTCTGCGCTTGCTTAACGATGCGTTTTGTTTTCGCAGCAAAACTTCTCCGTCCCCGCTGCGGCGTGGCATTGCGAAGCGAGCCATCTCCAAAGAACAAAACGTTCTCGCGCTTATCTCATGCAGGCCCCGTCCCCTGCGGCGTTCCCTGAAATGGCGCGACTTACCATGCGTATACACAACGCCCCCGTTTCCATAATTGTCCTCGAGCCAGAACAACGACATCGCGAGGCTTCGCCTTTCGTGGTGGCAACATTTGCGCCGACGACGATTGTTTGCAGAACGCATCAACAGCGCTTCTAAAGGCCGCGGCGTTCCTCTCTAAGCTGTGACGCGCCTTTCGGTTTTGCATAGTTGTTCGCGCTCTTGTCGTCGTTGTCGTCGCTGGCGTTACTAAGCGGCGCATTAATTTGGCGAGATAGCGAATATAAATTCTCATCCCTGTGTATTGTTTATTTTTCGTTTTTTGTTTTGTTTTTGTTTTTCGTTGACCTCAGGGAGAATGCTTTTTTTTTTTCTTCTACTCTTGCAAAGCCGGACCGACATCATTCGCATGATGTGCAATGCTCGACCATTTGAGCTGCGGCGGCCGTTCACTTTCTCGATTAAGTGTAGCAGACCTATCCCAGAGTGTTAGCCGGCGCTTCTCATGGCCACGGCGAGGGATGTGGAACGTCTTTTCAACCGCAGGCGTCAACTAGTACGTCAACCTTAAAGTAGGCGATTGGCCACTCTTAGGTTTAGGTCGCAGGCTTAAAGGATGCGACCTATTATCAATTAAGCCTGCCAATCTCGCGGCCGTCGCTATTCTTATTTTATTTATTTATTCTATAGATACTGCAATCACCATGCGGTGATTTTAGCAGGGTAGTACAAACTTAATTAATACAATGGCATGTACAGAAATATGAACACGTTAATAATTATTATAAACGATTACTATATAAATAAATGCAAAGCATACAGCATGGGCACACGCGAGGTTACACCAAAGACCTAAAACACTGTCACTGGAAAAATGATGCTAAGAAAATAATGTCACTGTAGACATGATAAGAAAGATTTTAATGTTGGCACAGAGACGACGTTATTTTTCAGTTTGTTCCTGTCCGCTATTGTGCGCAGGAAGAATGAA
This sequence comes from Dermacentor albipictus, assembly GCF_038994185.2. NCBI lineage: Eukaryota > Metazoa > Arthropoda > Arachnida > Ixodida > Ixodidae > Dermacentor > Dermacentor albipictus. Next base: position 143,410,838 of record NC_091825.1, on the reverse strand, counting down.
TACTTGAAAGGGTTGCTACGTGAGGAAAAGGGAGTTATAGTGAAACTGTGTCTCTGCCGAGTAGCATATCCGGATGCGAAAGATATGATCTCCATTACGTCAATCTTATAATGCCCCTTTACTACCTGATATAAAAACTTCAATCGCGAACAACGACATCTTTGTGCCAGAGAAGAAAGATTAGCCCTTTTTTAAAAGCTCTGTAAATGAAGTTCTCGTAAATGTGTTATAAATAAAACTCACGGCTCCACTTTGTACCTGTTTTAGTTAGCCAATGTTAGTTTTTCTGCAAAAGGGTCCCTATCACTGTACTTCAATTCGCGCGAAAAATCAGGATGAATGGTTGATTGTTTAGAGCCCAGCTCTTAAGCACCCAATCCTGGGTTGAGCGTCGGCGTCCCTCGGCGTAACCGTGCGAACGCGCTCGTGCCCCTGCTCACGGATTCGTCGTCGTCGTCGTCATCCACAGGTGGCTCCTATGCCACTCATCATGCCCATCGAGTTTCTCATTGTAATATAGTGAGAGACTCTATGATAATGCAAGCTAAGGTCCGTAGATAAATAACGACAGCGTTCCCATACTGCCCCGCCCTATGCGGAATCGCTGACGGCACTGGCCCACTGCCACTCGGTACGGTGACCTCGAGGTCAAATTCATTGCCTTAATATATCGCGAAATGAAAACACGTATCGAGCTGCGCTCAAATTTCGCATTAGGGAGTGTCGTAATCGTCCGACAGACTTTTTTTTGTTAGCAACAACAAGATGAAGTCATCAGGCAATCAAGGACCGCATTGGGGAAATAACCGTGTCGTTTAATTCAAGATTTGAAATAATTTTGCAAAGCGAAATGAATACGAAACAAAAGGCTACTCACCGCTGGCGGAAACCAGAACCGAATCCTCCGCATTATGGGCACTAGGATAGCACGTAAGGAGGTGTCGTGGCCCCTACTATGTGACACTGAACTTGTGGTCGCGTGCTAACACCTTTCTTAACCTACACATCGAAAGAGACGCACAAGCGACTCAATTGCCGACTCCAGACTGCCGGGATAACCCCGCTTGTTGCAAAATCCTTAGGACACAAACGGACGTTGTGGCGTTAGGACATTTTTAGTCATGATGAGTTGATGACCACTTGGGTTTATCGGTAACGATCCATATTTGACTAACGTCACTACGAACAACGAGAGAAAATAAAGAACCACAGGACAAATGACTGATCTAGCACGTGTCCTACACGATTCCTTTCTTTCTACCTTTATCTGAAGCGGCGCTCGTCGCAGTGGTATAATACGCAGGGTATACCTGGTATTTAGAAATTGTACGTCGTTTTTATTATCACTTCTGAGTGGTTCTGTAGCACATTTCGAAGTCTCCACTCGTACTCCGTGTATAGCAATAGAGTATATGAGTACCGACTGTCTATTTATAATCTCCAACCTTTCCCCCTGCCCCTTTCCTACCACTCTCAGACAGCTTCTGCTCTCTGCGGCTGCACTGCCACACGAAACGCGCCAAGCGGCGTCGCACGCGCGCACTCGTCCATCTAGATCCACCACGCAAGCAGTTTGCGCCCCGGGCCAGATTTCGAGTTGGCCCGGCTTGGCGCTCGAGAAATTGCTGGGTTGGAAAACGCCTCCGGGCTCGTTCCGCTAGACGACGTTTTTTTTATTTTTTTATTTACCCAAAGAGTTCTTCGTTCCACCCGGAGGAAATCACTAGCGAATCCACAGGCATCAGCGAGACCGCTTATTTCTTATACCTCGCTTCCCCCCCCCCTTCCTTGCCTCCCTCCTTCCCTCCCTCACTGTCCCCCTCCCGCTGTCACGTTTTTATTTCGTGTTTCTTTAGCCCATGCTATAAGAACAATGGGCGTGTTGGCAACTAGTTCAGTGGGCGTACTTGCTTGTTTCGTGACGACGAAAAACTATGACGTCTGTCCGTGCCGACACCGTAGCGACACTTCCTTAATCGTTGTAGTCCCGTTGGGGTTGGGGGCTAGATTCATGCTGGTAACGTGCTCTCTATGGATGTCGGATCCAAACACACATATTAATTCAGGTTCCGCCCACAATAAAGTAATAAATGCGTGACTTCACGCATAACTGTGCAGCACCACTTATTGCAAGCTTTTGATTTAACTCTATGTCTTCACTTTCTAAACAGAACAAAAAGAAATAAGGACAAAGAAAGGAAAATAACTTATTCCCGTAATATTATTCGCCAAACCAACACCGTTTTCAAGAGTATTCGTACTCCGATCGAGCATGCTTACTTTTATGCGCACAAGTGAAGTAAACGTGCTTAATCTAAAAGTGAGAAAGAGGAAAAGCGCAGAGAAGGAAGACAGGGAGGTCAACTAGCCAAGCGTCCAGTTTACGATCTTACACTGGAGGTAAGTAAAAAGCGGAATTGAAGAAAGCGCATGAACTCTCCAAAGATCAGCACAATGGGACTTATAACTAGATCTGCAACATCTAGATAATTATTTGAAATCATGCTCAGGTGGTTTAACTCATTAACGCTATTCTTCTTCTTCCTTTCCTAAAAGGGTGGTGACTACGGAAGAAGCAGTTCTTGTCGCTTAGAGACGGTCGATGCTTGTTTTTCCGGCAGTACACATTGATTCATTAACGACAGTAACTTGTTTTTCTTGAAGTATAATCTCAAAAAATACAAATAGCTATTATGCGTGCACACCGCATTTTTCACCGCTAATGACTGTTGATGATTTTAAGCAGCAAGCTCTTCGTCAGGTGGATGTGAATAATTACCACACTATAATTACCGCCCTTATAGACAGTCTCCAAGAAGGCTGCCGTTGTTGTTCTTGGATAGCAAGCGACGTTCCTGATGTTTGCCAATGCAACTTAGATCGCAGAGCGCACGCAAGCATGTCTGCCACAAGTGAGGCAGCGCTTTCAGAAAAAAGAAAAATAAGTTCATATCGCGACTTGTTTAGGCTTCTGTGATATTCACTGGATTGAGAAGTTGGACTTATGGTGCACGGCGTTCTGTCTTCTCGTCGTAGTGTCGTGTTGCATGCGGCATGTTACTCTGCAAGGAAGTAGCCGTCGCCAGCGAAAAACATCACCTACTCCAGTGATTATCTCAATCTCAATAAAAAAAAAAAGACTCCGCGTGTTGCCCAAAGCTGCCCTGAAATATTCTGACCACGTCCGTCTGCTTCCTTACACTACAGCTTTTGCAGTGGCTACCCAGGTAGCTGCACTGATGGTATCGCTGTGAGGAGCTGTCGTCAACTTCACCTCCGCTAACGATAATCACCAGTTGATGCGGAACAACTAATAAAAAGAAGACATAGGTATCCAAAGAAATCCTAGCAAAATTGTGCAACCTTTAGTAAGGCATATACCAAAGAGAGCATCGGCTCTTAAGCAGTACTTCTTGCAATCTACTGCTCACGTTCTACGGCTGTATGCCAGAAGCAAAGTATAGCAGCCTCTTTACACAGTGGTCGTAGCTGCATGCAATTAAAAAGAAATAAAGATGCTTTACGGGCCATATCTTGTATACTCTTTTACCTTCAATTCTATCATTTTAAACAAGCTAACGAGCCCTCTGTCTCTCACTAATCAATCAATCAATCAATCAATCAATCAATCAATCATCAATCAATTTCTCGAAGTACTGTTCCTGGTGATAGTGGGGCCAGGCTTGGCACATGCCAGTGAATAAGTGCGAAAAAAAATGGCAAACGAAGCGAAACGCTGCAAAAATACGGTCCGAGTTTCTACGCGTAGAAAACGAAATGCTTTAAAACTTGCAAGTCTTTCTTTTTTAATTAGCAAAATATTATAGTCAATGTAGTCTTATCTGCAAGTCGTCAGTGTGCACTTATGA